>NW_025047735.1:0-6682 GCF_018831695.1 Puntigrus tetrazona | reverse complement strand
ATACATATATATATATATATAAAAAAACGTAATATGTCTTGGGCAAGCGTCTTGCGTCTCTCTGGTTTTCTGTAAGTGTTCGGTCTCACCTTGGCTCCCGGGCCGTCCTCGCTCCCCAGCTCCTGCGACACCCTGCAGGCCAGACTCACGGCTGAGATCCTCCTGGGCTGAGTGACCAGCACGCTGCAGGGCTCTCCGCCGGCCAGGAGCTGCTCCAGGATGAACTGAGGGATCTGCGTGCTCTTCCCGCTGCCGGTCTCTCCGGCGATCACCAGAACTCTGTGGCGGCGCAGGGCCTCCATCAGCTGCGGGCGGAGCTGGAAGACGGGCAGCCGCTCTCGGTCAGTCAGCAGCCTGCGGGCCAGAGCCGAGGTCCTCAGCGCGAGCAGCAGCTTCCGGGCGGCCTCCTGCGCCTCCAGGCCTGCTCCGCGCTGGGGCTCCGGCTCCTCCTGCGTGTCCAGGCTCTCCCAGGAGTCCTCGGGCTCGGCGTCGGGGAGCTGGTCCTGCGGCTCGGCCTGCGGGCGGAGGCTCTGCTGCTGTTTGAGACAACTCAGCAGGCGGGCGATGAACTGGTCCCGGGGTTTGTTGATGGCGGAGCGGGTTTGCTCCTCTTCTTTTTGCTCGCCGTCTCTCCACTCGAGCCACACGTCACGGTAGGTGGGCGGCAGGAGCTGATGCACAGACTAACAGAGACCGGAGAGGGATGAAGGAAATGCTTAAACTAATCCAAAACCAAGACTGCGCTAGCACTGCCTGAGGAAGGCCTTCGTTTTAGAGCTGGGCAATGATTAATCGTGTTTAAATCACAGCGAAAATGTACGTTGTTGCGTTACATAATGTGTGTGTGTATTTATTATGTATATATAAAAGACACACACATGCATGTATACATTTAAGAAAAAAAAGTTTTGTGTTATATATGTAATATATAAGTGCTTATATATTAAATATATTAACATGTCATATAAATGTGAGCCCGGAGCAGAAAAGCAGTCTGAAGTCACTGGGATATAAGTGAAGTAAAGGCCAGAAAAGCTTTGTATGGGTCAAAATGATCCACTTGTGTTTTATGGTAAAAAGCATTAGGATGTTAAATAAAGATCATGTTCCGTAGAGATATTTAAAATTTACTGCCATAAATATAATAAAAGGTAACATTTAATAAAATATATTAACAGGTTTTGCCACTAGAGGTTGCATTAATATCTGTTTAATCCCCCGTTCATGACAATATATAATTAATATGAGTCTCTTCAGAAACGCCACGCAGATATTTATTCTTTCTTTTCTGTGTTTGTCTCAATACCTTCTCGTCTCAGTCGGTGTGCGTCTATGGTTTTTGGGATTATCCGTAATTTGCAAAGTGTAATCGTGATCTATGATAACTGAAAAGCTCAATAAATAAAGAACTACCACTTCTGCATTTGTCCACATGTTATCATAGTATTCATAGCCAGAAGCCGAGGATAGAGCGGATATTGAGCTACTGAGAGGAGACCAAAGTGACCAAAACCTGAAAATTCATTGAAATAAATCCTACAGAACCTTTGAGGTAATTTAAGTACACCGCTGCAATATAAGTGATAACGGAAGTTAAAAACACATCTCTCTTATTTGGTTCCATGGTTTTCCCCTCATTATTTTAATTTAAGGAGTATACCGTCTCTGCCTCCTTTTCTTACTCGTTAGCTAATAAATGTCATACGTTTCATAATTATTTGCTCCTCAATCTTTACTCATTTTAAGTTTTATATACCCATTATTTTTTGGTTTTACATTTATATTATATTACATTAGGTATAGGCTATAGGGGGTATTTTTATTCATTTTGTTAATAAAATGTTCTGCGTTGTTAATGTACACACAGTTCTTTTTTCAACCGCTCTATTTAACAGCGAAGGAAAGAAAGAAAACTCAAACGAACTGAAAGCAAACGAATGCTTTTTGTCAAACCTAAAAGTGAGAGTGAAACACTAACAATAGTTGATTTAACTCAAAGCAAGTTAAATCCCAGGTCACCCCGCTGCCTAATTTCTTTTGTTGAGTCAACTCAAATATTTGAGCTGTCTTTTACATTATTTCAGTTGAAACAACTGTTGTTGTTTTTTTACAGTAAGGCCGCTTTCAGACTCTTTAAAAACAAAGTAAAAGCCCCCCCCCACCGCGGTGATATTACTCGTGTAAAAAAAAGACATTTCTAAGCATTTGGTTATTTTTATACTCAATAGATCTTTTCAGTCATTCTAAGCTCTAAAATACATTTTGAGATGCACTGGTTTAAACCGAATGATTTTTGTTATTGAAGCGGGATGCAGACAGAATCCTCTCAGTCTGAGACCAAGGCCAGACCAAGGCCAGACCAAGGCCAGACCAAGACCAGACCAAGGCCAGACCAAGGCCAGACCAAGGCCAGACCAAGGCCATCAAGACTGTGGTGTTTAACGAGTGACTGCAGTGTTTGGAGACGGACCTGTCCTTTGACCAGGTTGTACAGAGCCAGCGTGGCTCCTAAGTGCTGGGCCTGCATGCCGTCTTCGGTCAGGATAGTGGGGCAAACCTCCAGAACGTCATTAGGCCTCTGGATACGAACTCTGACAGGAACGAGACGAGAGCAGACGCTCAAACCTGCGTTCAGCGTACAGTCAGGATACAGAAGAGATTCTAAGGAAACATACTTGCATTTCCAGTATCTGCCGACTGCAGCTTTCTGGAAGGAGGGAGGAGGACTCTTCGGGAGGTTCTTCCTGCACCAATCAATCAGAAACTGTTTGGGAGACTTGCCCGTCCAGCTCCTCGATGTGTAGTCAAAGTCACGGATGTCTTTGGGCTCTTTCTTCTGCTTCTCAGCTAGAGAATCAACAAAGACAGAAAACTAGATTGACATAAAACATAATGTTATTGTGCAATGCCAAATATCAATGTTTTTAAAATGCAATAAGTTACGAAATAAATGCATTTAATTAAAATGCAACATAAAAATTATAGGAAAAAAGCATCAGAATATAGCATAAAATTACAAAGAATCACTTTTGACTAATTGAATAAATCATTGCAAAATAAAAGTTACTTAATCTAAAGAAAAATGTGTTATTTTATTTTATTTTATTTTAGACCAGGGATAAAATCTGACAGCAAATTGCGTTTTGGAATCAAAACTATAGTCAAAAAATAACAAATAAAAACAAAAACATACACAAACAGAACAAAATAACAGCATGAAATAAAAATCAAAGCGTACCTTTTTGTGCTGGAGGTGTCTGTGTTTGTTCAAAGAGCTTGAAGTCGAGCTCGTCTTTCCCGTCGGGGACAGCCACCGGCTTCCTGTCCTCTTTAGGAGCGTCTTTGACTTTAAGAGCCGGGTTAAACATCGGATGACTCTCCAAAGACTTCATTTCTGTGAAAGTAAACAAACTCTACTGAAAACACAGGCTCTGAAGACCTCCACGAAGAGAAGCCCTGAGAGGCAGAGAGACCTTGCTGGACGACCCGGATGCGGTCCTGCGCCGTCCTCTGTCCAGCTCGGTCTCTCTTGGCTTTAGACTCGGCCGCCGCGTCCTTGGCGTCGCTCATCTGAGCGCTCAGCAGCAGGTACCGCTCGTTCTGCAGGAAGAGAACGTACAGGACGCTGCTGATGTGATCCTGACACGATGTGGACAGCAGAGCGAGCACAACTCACAGGATCGAACGCCCGGTCCGGCTCTGGGTTAGACGCACTCGCGTGCTGGTCTTCATTTTCTTCTTCTTCCTCGCTCTGATCTTCAGCGTGTTCGGCGTAGCGCAGGATCCACTCCTTCACGCCGTCTCCGCTCTCTTTTACAGAAGTCTGACGTTAAATAAAGGGTTTTTGAGCTTCATTAAATCTCAAAAAGAACAGCTCTCCCTAAAACAAAGATTTAGTGCTTCTTTTTTTTATTTTAGCATATTTGGAGACTTGCAGCGAATGGGTGCCGTCAGAACGAGAGCCCAAACAGCTGATAAAAGCTTCACAGTAATCCACGGCGCTCCAGCCCATCAGTTAATGTCCTGAGAAGTGAAACGTGTTTGTAAGAAACTTCACACCATTTTATTCCTATGCATCTGAATCAGGAGAGAAATAAGAAAGCAGTCCAAAATATTTGGACAACAGGAGACGGACTCTTCAACAGAGGAAGGATTATTATAGATTATGAATGCATATTTTGGCCTGAAGCTGAAGCTAAATGATGAACCTGTTTCTTACAAACACACTTTTTCTGATGGACTGGGGCGCCGTGGATTACTGTGAAGCTTTTATCAGCTGTTTGGGCTCTCGTTCTGACGGCACCCATTCACCGCTACAGAAACAAACTCATCCTCATCTCAGAAAACATTTCCAGGAAACATTCGTTTTTGCGTGAACTACACCTTTAAGGAAACTCTGCTTCTCAACGCACCTTAGCCTTCGGTTTCTCTTCCTGTTCCGGCGCTTCTTTCTCGCTCAGCGTCTGTTTCTCGTCTTCTTTAGGAGGCTGGAACTTCGGCCGACTCTTCTGTTTCTCCTCCTGCATCTTTTGGCTGAATCCCTCCGGAAGCTCATCTTTGATTGGAGAGAAGCACGAGTGAAGAGCAGGGTTTCGGTCTGGTTTCAGCAGGTAGGAGCGAGTGTCTTACCGTCTCCGAGGTTGAGACAGAGCCAGTCGAGCGCCGAGAGCAGGTCTCCTCCGTACAGGGTGCTGCTCTTCATGGCCTCCTCGATGTGCTCCGTCTTAAACTGGAACGTCTGCAGCGCTGTGTATAAATCCTGACAAACAACATACGACCCTACATGACGAGAAACAAAACATATGATCTACTTTAAAGATGAAACAGAGAGGAATTACCAGCAACTTCTTGGAGGTGAGTCTCCCAGATATCGGTCCTTTGTCTGCATGTTCTTGTCTGTATTCATTAATTAACTTGATCACCTTCTTCTCCAGTTCTGGTCGGATAACCACCTTCAAACACGCAAAAAACAATCACGGTTGTGAGACGAGGCACAGACGCATATAGTCGAAATTTGGGGTTGGGAAGATTTTTTTTTATGTTTTAAAAGCATTCATTTGTCAAAACACAGCAAACGTTTATTATAATTTAAATTGCTTTGCAAAAGTCATACATGCAACAAATGACATTTAATTAGTGATATTTACAGCACGTTTTCATATCAATCTTAATCAAGTAAAACCATTGTAAGCCTTACCTTCAGTACTGATTTATCAGACACACTGCCAGAGTCAGTCTGGGCGTTACTGTTAAGACTATATGTTTTGGGAGCTAAAATAAAAAAAATCAAATATTAAAGCATTTGCAGACAAATCGTCAAGACGTGAAACATGATGAAACCATGCAAAAATCAATGCATAGCAACCCACTAATTATTAATTACACTGTACATCATAATTCAGTTATATCTTCAGTCATATATAGTCCTGAACTCTGACCTCTGGGTTTGTTTTCTTTGTCAGTATTTGTTCTCTGTGGCTGTTTTTTGGCGCCGGGTTCAGTTTCTGCGCTGTTTGTGTTCAGAGCTGAGGCTGCAGACTTCTTCTTCTTCCCGCCCATCGCGAAAACTAACGTGTTTTACTGATCAGTGCGCTAAATAAACCACATCTCTACCAAAGAAACGCGTGAAGCTGGGAAACGGTGAAGAAGAGCCCGCTGTCAGGCAGCGAACAGGACTCCACTAGAGCGCGTGAAGACTGAAACTAGTGACGCCTTTTCAAAATAAAAGTTCAGCGGAAACCTTTGGAGCTTCATGCACGAGCAGTGTTTCGTAAAGTGTTACGTTTCTGTAACTAATGTGTTAATTAATATACAGTACAGTCTGTTGGTTTAATTTTGAAATTTTGAAGGCGAATTCTTTGATATTTCGACAGTTTTTTTCATTATTAAAATATTAGTGAACCCGTCCATCTAACAAATAACAATGATAATTTTTTAAACTAAAAATACATTATTATAAAAGCCCGTGGATTTATTTGTCATAGTTTATTTATTTATTTAAATCGTGACGTATTTAAATAAAACTAATTCAATTCCAAATTTAAATTGCATAAAAGTTCTGTTTTTTTCGTGTCTTTTGTCGCGTGTCTTTTAACGTTGCACGCGTGTGACTCGGCGCACATCATTTCCGGCACGCGGCCCGCGCAGCGCATTGTGGGAGTTGTGTCCGTTTGAAGTCATGGCGGACGCCTTCGGAGACGACTTGTTCAGCGTGTTTGATGAAGAACAGGCCGGTTCCAGCAAAAAAGCCGCTCCGAAGCCCGCAGCTCCGGCAGGGTATGTGACCGACAGGACGCGTGTTTGTTTCGCGTCGCGGAGCTCCAGATACTTTAACGACAGAGTCTGACCGGACGCGTTGAACACATGTCTCGCGCACGCACAGATAAATAGAAATACACAATTTCAGCCCTTTACACTTTTATAAATCTAGCTTTCATCAGTGTTTAAACGGTCTCTTGCTGTGGTTTTGGTAACGCAGCGGTTTTTACCTCAGTGTGCATGTTGTACTGAAGGAGCTCTGTGACCAGATCCAGGTTTTAAAACTGATATAAATACATCAAATAAAAACTGAATAAATAAGCTTTCCGATGAGGTCTGGTTTGTTAGGATCGGACAACATTTGCCTGAGATACAACTATTCTGGAATCTGAGTCAAAAAGTGTGTGTGTGTGTGTGTTTGTGT
>NW_025047734.1:0-1440 GCF_018831695.1 Puntigrus tetrazona | reverse complement strand
GCTATCCAGTGTATATATATATATATATATATAAAACAGAGAAGAGAAGTGGTCCAAACATAGAGCCCTGAGGCACCCCAGTAGTTAGAATTAGTGTCTTTGACTCCTAGGACCTGTTTAAGAGCTGTGTTATCTTAATGGGCAACATGGGCTGCAGCCCAGGACCTCAAACACTAGGGGACCCCTGAGTCAGTTTTATTGGATGCGTTAAAGCCGCGTTTACCCAGGGACCCGCAAAGGCTTAGCGGGGCACTGCTGCACTGAAACCATGGAAGTGCGGTTCCTGACAGGAGATATGAGGGTTGACCTTGTCAAAAGCAGTGGACGGACAGATCCAGCAAAATTAGTATAGAACGTCCGTAATCCACTCTTGCCGGTTTTCGGGCTTCTACAGCAGAAAGCATGGCAGTCTCGGCTGAATGTCCATCCAGGAGGTTGTCCTGTGTGAGAAAGCCAGAGACTTGGATGAACACAACCTGTTCAAGTGTTTTTGCAATGAAAGGAAGATTGTAAATGTTACATCAACCAAACTCTCATTATTAGTTATTTAGAAACTTTTTTATTATAAGATAATGACGTTTTTTTGCAAACTCTCAGAACAGAGTTGATGAATGCGCTCAGTGCTACACAAATGTTTGTATGCAGTTGTCTACTTATTACATTAGGTTTTCTCCAATTGATTATTTACGGTGTACTGAAAATGAAAGCTTTTTTATATTTATTTTAGACTTGATCAAAGAGAATGAGGAGACGGAAGACCCGAAACACCATCACGTCAAATCTTTGATTCGCTCGCAGGCCGAGACGTTTTTTTCCGTAAAAAGAGTATCCAAGAAATCTTTCACCTGCCTGCAGTGCGGCAAGAGTTTCAGACATAAAAGAAACCTTAGTGGACACATGCATATTCACACCGGAGAGAAACAACACACTTGTGATCAGTGCGGAAAGAGTTTGAGACATAAAAGAAACCTTAACGAACACATGAAGGTCCACACCGGAGAGAAACCGCACACGTGTGATCAGTGCGGGAAGAGTTTCAGGCATAAAAGAAACCTTAACGAACACATGAAAATCCACACCGGAGAGAAGCCGCACACGTGTGACCAGTGCGGGAAGAGTTTCAGACATACAGGACACCTTAACGATCACATGAAAATCCACACCGGGGAAAAGCCGCACACGTGCGGTCTCTGTGGGAAGAGTTTCGCTCATTTAAGTACTTTGAAATCGCATCTGAATTCTCATTCTGGAGAAAGACAATATATGTGTGATCAGTGTGGCAAGAACTTTTCTTGGGCGAATTCCCTGAAGGACCACCTGACGGTTCATTTAAAGGAGAAACCTCACGTGTGCCCTTTGTGTGGAAAGAGTTTTAGCCAGCTGAGTTATTTAAGAAAACACCAGCAAAGACACAGCGGCGTGAAGGATGTTCTTTGATCG
>NW_025047733.1:0-799 GCF_018831695.1 Puntigrus tetrazona | reverse complement strand
CAATGATTTTATTAGGATTTTTTTGTATTATATTACAATATTATGGTTTAAATATTTATGAATCATTGCTCATTATTTCATGCTTTTAAACATATTGGAAGCCATTAAGTGTTAAACGAGCAGACGCAGATACTGAATGGTGCAAACAAACATTGTATTATAAGCTGTTATACAAATGAAAGCGTTATTTCCCAGAATAATCACAAGTCTAAGATTTAAGCTTTGTTGTGAAAAGATGAATCGACTCTTTCTCAGATCTGGGCTGAATAATTAAGCGGTTAGTTCACCCTAAAAAGGAAATTAGCACATTATTTACTCACCCTAGGTGTATAAAACTTCCTTCTTTCAGACGAAACCCAATCAAGGTTATATTAAAAATTGCCCTGGCTCTTCCAAGCTCTATTAACGAAATGGGGGTGTTTATTGTTAACAGTCCAAAATAAATCCAATAAAGTGCATTCATTTATAAAAAAGTAAATGAATGTGTCCTGTGGATAATTTTTAATATTTCTATGGTAGTTTACAGCTTCACAATCTTCTTGATTGGCATAGCATTATTATTGGAGTGGTGGCGGTATGCATTTCTTTAAAGTAAATACAAGCTATATGGGCTTTGTTGGGTGTGTGATATTTTATAATCATGCACATTAAAATGTTTTGTTCTGGTGCTTTGTGCAAATTTATGCTTGTTTCATTGTGTTGTAGTTAGGCTAAATGTATTGAAATGTGTTTTATATGTGTTTGAATATTGAGCACAATATAAATAAGACAGCAGTTATAGTGCTTATATATATATATA
>NW_025047732.1:0-4049 GCF_018831695.1 Puntigrus tetrazona | reverse complement strand
GAGAAGAGAAAGAAGCATGAATATTTCTAACAGAAGGACAGCATTTAACGATCTCGGTTCACGCCGTGTCTAACGCCCTTCAGCCGTAATTTCTTCAGGATACAGCACGTCTTCTCGATATTGCTTGCATAACAAAAAGACACCATCTGTAGTATTACTTTATCTAAAATTGGGTTAACCGTGAGCTTACATATCCCTTATATAAAGCTTGAAGCATCAGAATCGGTATCGGCCGATCAGCATGAAGAGATTAAAAACAAAGTCAAAAACCTTTAAAACAAAGTCCTTTAAGACTTATTGCATCTGCTGATATCTGCAGGTTCTCTGTAGACAGATGTAAATTCATGCAGATTAGACGCATGCTTTTAAATCGATTTAACTGAAAGGCTAGCCCCTTGAGATGTGACGTTTCATTTCAAGGGGGTCTTAAATGCATGCACACACAAATGACAACCTTTGTAGCTGTTTTGTTTTGATTTTTAATGTTTAAAATGTTTAATTTGCTTGTTTTCTATGCTGGTTCACTAACCCGCTTTGTCTGTTTTCTTAATTGAAGTTTTCCTTGCCGAAATCGTGTAGCGTTTCCTTGCAGAATGACATCAGCATCTACTGGCCTGTCATAATAGTGCTTTTAGTCATTTTTCTGGATCTCTGTTATTCCTTTATTTTCCTAATTTTCCCATTGATTTTCATCGTTTTGATGATTTCATTTTAGGCCTCATGAAAGTGAAAGAAGAAGGACAAGATCTGAACGAGGTGGAGGAGGAACATCAGGATGTCAGTGGAGAAACTACTGAGGTCAAAAGGCCTTTCAGCTGCTCTCGGTGTGGAAAGGTGTACAAACATAAAAGAAGCCTTAATAAACACATGAGAATTCATAGCGAGGAAAAGCCATTCGTCTGCTCTCAGTGCGGAAACACGTTCAAGCGTAGAGGAGGCTTCATGAAACACATGAGAATTCATGGCGAGAAAAGGCCATTCGTCTGCTCTCAGTGCGGAAAAGCTTTCACGTGTAACAAAAACCTTAAAGATCACTTGTTAATTCACGCCGGGATAAAACCTTTCAGCTGCTCTGAGTGCGGGAAGAGATTTACGCAAAAAGTGCATCTTGAGAATCATCTGGTAACTCACTCTTCAGAGAAGCCTTTCAGCTGCTCTCGGTGCGGAAGCACTTTCACTCGTAAAGCGAGCTTTCATCAGCACATGTTAATTCATAATGAAATAAAGCCTTTCGGCTGCTCTCAGTGTGAAAAGAGTTTCACGCAGAAAGTACACCTTGACAATCATTTAGTGACACACTCCTCAGAAAAGCCTTTCAGCTGCTCTCAGTGCGGGAAGAGTTTCACACGCAAAGCTAGTCTTGAGAAGCACGTGTTGATTCACGCCGGGATAAAGCCCTTCAGCTGCTCGGAGTGTGGGAAGAGTTTCGTATGTAAAGAAATCCTGAGGAATCACATGGTAGTTCATACTGGGATAAAACCTTTCAGCTGCTCTCAGTGTGGAAAGACTTTCACGCAGAAAGGACACCTTAAGGATCATCTGGTAACTCACTCTTCGGAAAACCCTTTCACTTGCTCTCAGTGCGGGAAGAGTTTCACGTGTAAAGGATACCTTAAGACTCACATGTTAATTCATGCTGAAATAAAGCCTTTTACCTGCTCTCAGTGTGGGAAGGGTTTCATATGCAGAGGAAACCTGAGGAATCACATGGTAGTTCATACCGGGAACAGGCCTTTCAGCTGCTCTGACTGTGGAAAGAGCTTTACACAGAAAGGACACCTTAAAGTTCATGCTGCCAAAACACATTTATTTTTAAACAAGTGATTTCTTTCCTCTGACGACTGAAACTTGCGCACCGTGTAGGGCTGGATGTTGTTAAAGGTGACCTATTTCATGGTAAACATTTAATATAAAATACCATCGAGAAATGCTCCCTCGTGATACTTCTTCTGGAGGTGCAACTGGATATCTTCACAATAACTAAATGGCTTCCTGATTCTCAGACGATTAATTTTGTTTTCAACACGCATCTTCACATACCAAATCATTTTACCTCATGTTATAAATGATATCACTGCTCTTTCTTATTATTTCATGCTATGTTCAGTTGTCTTACTCACACGACGGAAGGTTAAAGCTTTTTACAAACCGTTATCCGTTACTGAGAGAACATCCTATTTACAATTTCCTGTGAAGCTTTCAATTGCCTAATAAATGATATTTACTGCACGCGTGAATGACACTGCTGCTTTGTCTGTTAGGAACTCTTGATTGAGTCTGATGTATGAATGTTTTGTTGTTTTAGATATAATTGTTGGATAATCTGTCATTGATGACATCCTCGTTTTTTTAAGCCTACCTGAAAATAGTTTAAAGGTGCCATTGAATGCATTGAAATGGATGGATAGGCTAAGCAACCAGTTGAGGATAATCAGGAGTGTTAAAATAGGCTCATTCTCCAAGTCCCCCAGAGTTAATAAGATGAGTTTTACGTTTTTGAATCTCCGGGTCTGGTGATAGATCTTTCTCAGCATAGATCATTGGATCTGATTAGAGCAGTAGCCTTGCGCTCAATAATAACCAAAGAGTTTCAAGTTGTTTCCTATTTAAAACGTGACCCTTCTGTAATTATATTGTTTACTAAGACAAGCAGAATATTAAAAGTGTTTAAAATCTGGCTCCTCCTACAATAATTACATAATCAGCGAAGCTCCTCCCACAGAAATGTATCAATAAATCCATCAGGAAGAGCTGAAATCATCAGAGATCGGTAAAGAGGACAGCGAGAAGATCTCACGAGCTACAGAATCAAACACACAGAAGATACTGAAGAACAAACAGGGCGGTGTCTGTTTCATTCTTCATTAATAATGCAGGTGGTTGTAGAGCTTCGAATAGATTTTAATTTGTTGTAACATGAAAAACCTTTACCTGGACAGGGGTTAAATACTGTGAAGACACCAAAAGATTAAAATCTTTATGACTCCATGCAATTTTGTTTGCCCTTATATAAGTATTACAGACAAAACTGTACTAAACTAAAACTAAAAGGTGCAGATTTTTCTATTTTGAAAGTCAAAGATGCTCATAGTTGATGCCAAATCTGTCAAATATTTGACTAATAACTTATCCTCACTCCCAAATACACATATGGAAAATTAAACATTTATATTTTGTTAATATAACTGACCCTTTTAAAGGCCAGTGGAGACTCATGATAAGTGCGGGTGTAAGATATCCAGGGTTAGACTTACTTTACAATTTGGATCATATTTATAAGATGCCATGAGTCCTGATAATTTGAAATTATTATTTTTTCATTTCTGAAAGGCTGTCAAATTATAATGCAACGCCCCATTTATTTTCCCCGCTGTATTTGGTGTGCGCGGTGAAGAATATTTGATTTAATATTTTGATCTTTCTTGGTTTTCTTCCCTGACGTGATGTATGCTGGAAAACGAAAGTAAAACATCAAAGAGCTCGTCTTCTCACAGAGTGAGTAACCCATTCTCGAGTCATCGATGTCAACCGGTTCAGCACCAGGTCGTGGACAGCGCCTGGAAACGTCGCGCGTAAGAAGGTTTGCTTTAATCATCCGGGGAACACGCCTAGAACAGCTACACCTCGACTTGAGGCACACCTTTAGAGTCTCCGTAGAGCGCTAAGAGACAACGTTATCGGAAACGTATGATCTCCCTCTTCAGTCTCCAGTCCAGCGGGTGGCGCTTAAAACACTTACTGTTTACCATTAAACCTCAGAGGAAGAAGTTCAGTTTCACCTCGCTCGGTTGTTTTGTCATGATGATGCGTTAAAAAAAATATCGGTTTTGATCAGGTCAGTTAATACCTATAACAATCTCAACTTCAAGTCTTGATGCAAGCAGGAGTATCATCTGAGCTGAGATCTGCTGCTGTGAAGATTGTGTTTACTGAAGGGGAGGGTGAAGAGAACATGAAAGAACCAAAACCCTGGAGAATAAAACGAGAGGAACGAGGAGGTTGGTGTTAATCCCTTTTAATCCAGCCAATGGACGTTCAGTTAGTTTAGA
>NW_025047731.1:0-1493 GCF_018831695.1 Puntigrus tetrazona | reverse complement strand
TCTCACTTATAGCTGTTTTAGCTAATAATCATTTTGCACTGACTTCCTATTGCTGCTCGCAAAAAATTGAGAAGAAACTCTGGCTCTGCAAACATTTACAGAACTCCAGACAAAAGATAAATAAACCAAGGAGATATGACGCTAAAAGTGATCGCTCATGCCACCAGTTCGTTGTTTGAACTTCATTATGAATTTAGCAGAATTTTAAAGCTGATATCTTATTTTTTAAAAGGTAACGGAGCACAATGTTTCAGAGCACACCGTTCAGTGTGACGGTGCTAAAAGCCAGGTTCAGTAGACCCATGTTGCACCGTACGGCGTGCCGTGATCTGATTGATAAAGTCATGCTCTATGTTCAGGCTTTAGTCACGGTTTAGAGCCCTGCGTTCATTATTTAGACTTAAGTGCCTCTAAAAGCTTGAACTGAGCTTTATTGTTCATCCCAATGAGTCACTTTCATGGACTTTTAAATGAAATGTTATCTCCTGATGGAGCGACCTGCCCGATCTTCAAGAAATGTCTAAAGATACAGTAAATCTCACATTGGTACTCTATTCTATTTCTGTTTTACCTACTTTTTCTTTATATAACACTAGCACTCTGTTCTAATGTTTTTATTATAAAAGACTCTAACGATGCTCTATTCTGTGTACTCTTGCTACTTGTACTGTGTACAGATCTGTCACAACACTTATATATCATTGTCTTTATTTATGTGTGCTTTGGGGGAAAAAACGAGTTGTACGTAACCCGTGCACATCTCTCTCCTGACTCACTGGAGGAAGTGTTAACAAGAATTATGGCCTGGATTTTAGTTAAACAAACAAAAATGTCTTCTTAGTTTCATCCTTTGTCTTCTCAGGATGTGAGCCGATGGACTGGAGTGCTGTGGATTATTGTGAGGTTTTTATCAGCTGTTTGGACTCGTTCTGACGGCACCCATTCACTGCAGAGCATGCGTCACTGAGACACATTTCTCCAGATCTGATTGAGAAACAAACTCACCCTGATCTTGGATGATCTGAAAGTGAGCACATTTTCAGCTAATTTCCATTTTTAGGTGAACTATCTCATAAAATAAATAATTAAAACCTGCTCATCATGACTGCTTTATGGGAACAGGAATGTGATTCGTTCTATAGTGTGTGTATATTTTTTTTAATGCAATGAAAAATTACTAAAAAGTGTTTTTGTTTCTCAGATGTTGTGATGTGTTTCCCCTCATTCTTGAAGGTGAAGGTGCTCCGTGATGCCGTAGAAGAACCTGGGATTTCTGTTAAAATTGTTCCATGAAGAACCTTTAATATCTCAAGAACTTTTCTGTTTTCTTTGTGGTGAAAAAAGGTTCTTCAGATTATAAAAAGGTAATAAAGGGATGGTTCTTTGTGGAACAAAAAATGGTTCTTATATGGCATCGCTTTGGAGAAGTCTTTTCTGTTTTTCCTGACTTTAAAAAGGTGTGTGTGTGTGCGTGTGTGTGCGTGTGTGCGCGC
>NW_025047730.1:0-5857 GCF_018831695.1 Puntigrus tetrazona | reverse complement strand
GTGTGTGTGTGTGTGTGTGTGTGTGTGTGTGTGTGTGTGTTGGACTAAACCCGTCCTCCGTCCGGCGGCGGCGCTGATTCACTAAAAGCCGGCTCTAAAACGCAAGAAGAAGAATCAGTGTTTGCCATCTTGCGTTAGGTTCAGTCCGTCGCTCAGCATCACGTTTTATATTTAAAAACAGGAGATATAACCCGAAAGATTGTACCTCGACAGTCGCAGCTTTAGTGTTGATTATAAATAAACGAGTCTGGACCAAAACGCGGAGAGTACTGCTGTGATCCTGAGCGCGATGAAGACCCGCTTCCAGACAGGCCAGAACATCTCCAGCTTCATCATCTGAAGTCTTCATCACCTTCCGCTGAGAAGATGGACTTTATTAAAGAGGAGAGTGAAGAAATAAGGATCCCCGAGCCTTGCCGAGTGAAAGATGAGGAACCAGAGGAACCTGGAGGTTTGATTCTTCATTATTGACTTCTGAGAAATAGATTTGAGAACAGATGAGATGAAATATGTGTGTAAGGGGGATTTCAGATCTGATGGAAGTAATACCTAAAAGACAGAGCTGCTGTTGAAGCAGGATAGTTAGTGTTCGCCCAAAAATGATGTTCTTTGTTTTCATAAATGTTTTTGACTCCAACCAACTCCCTTTTAAGATTAAACAGGATGCAGAGGCCAAATAAATATTCCTTGTGTCCTGAAAAGAGTCTTGAAACATCATTAATAAACTCTGAAACGGATTCGTGTTCCACAAAGTTGTAGAAATGGACATAACTTTACACACAAAAAGTTAGTAAGCCATTTTTCTGAAGATTTTGTTTTTATATACACTATTATCAGGAATATTGGAACGCACCCTTCTAATTAACAACAGGTTTATCTGCTTTATTAATTTCTATGAGTGCAAAGCTTAATGTGAATAATGGTATTCTGGGGAGTTGTTTGCTTGTAGTTTTACAGCAACAGTTTGGACAGAACCCTTTTCTGATTTAACATGATGAAAGAATGATGGTGAGGAAGAACTCACTCTGGTGTGACTTTGAATGAAGAAGCGAAGCCTCATCACCAAACACGTGGACAAAAGTATTGGCACCCCTTTAAAACCGAAAAAGACACTTTCAAAAATGAAAACATAATTTTGTATTTTCATCTGTTTAGGAAGTGTCTGAAATGACGGCACCCATATGCTTGAATAGGCCTATGTACATGGGTGTTTGGTGATGATTTTGGCTCAGGCCCTTCCTCGATGTCGTCGATCGTCTTCTGAAGAAGCTGCGTTTATTAGATCACAGACTCATGTTCCACAAGATTGTGATTTAGCAGGCTGTCCTCAATATAAGGCAATGTTTTGAGTTTACAGGATGCTTTTACAGTACAGTATCAATGGGAATTTGGGTTAATCCTTTTAAATCGTCGTTTCTTAAAAATAATAGTAAAAAAACTGCAGGAAAGATGTGTATATTGTCTGTAAGCATTTCTTTGTGTTTTTATGTAGATGTGCCTGTGTGATTTCTATTACCTTGACAGTCGTTAATCTGTGACGTTTATTTTTTACCGTTTTACTTTAGGCCTGATGCAAGTGAAAGAGGAGAGTGAGGAGGAGAGCGAAGAAGAAAGCGAGGACGAAAGCCATCCTCTGGAGGATCCTCAGCTCGTCCTCAATGGACAGAGGATCTTGAGCTGCTCAGAGTCCGGGAAGGGCTTGTCTCACAAGAGAGCTCAGCGAACAGCCGGCTTTTTCTTCACCTGCCTCGAATGCAAACAGAGCTTCGAGTCCAAAGAGCACCTGATGGACCACTTCAGGATCCACTCCGGAGAAAGCTGCGCGGAGATCGAAGCCAACCTGGCGCAGAAAGCGTCTCAGAGAACGGCTTGCAAGCTGCCCTTCACCTGCTTCCAGTGCCAGAAGAGCTTCGCGTGTAAAGAGCACCTGATGGATCACTACCGGATTCACACCGTGGACAGACCGTTCCCGTGCGATCAGTGCGACAAGAGCTTCATTCACAAACAGAGCCTTAAGAATCACCTCCGCGTCCACACCGGCCTGAGGCCTCACGTCTGCCAGCAGTGCGGGAAGAGCTACATCCACAAAGACAATCTGACCGACCACATGCGGATCCACACCGGAGAGAAGCCGTTCGGCTGCGATCAGTGCGGGAAGAGCTTCACACACAAAGGAAGCCTCCTGCATCACATGAAGATCCACACCGGACTCAAGCCCTTCACCTGCCGGCAGTGCGGGCGCAACTTCACTCATAAAGGAAACCTGAAGATCCACATCCGCATTCACTCCGGAGAAAGACCCTTCACCTGCCCTCAGTGCGGGAAGAGCTTCATTTACCACGGGAACCTGGTGGGCCACATGAAGAAGCACTCGGGGGAGAAGATGTACCACTGCACTCAGTGCGGCAAGAGCTTCATCGAGGCTCGCCATCTGCAGAAGCACGTGAAAACGCACGCCACCGAGCGGCCCTTCGTCTGCTCGCAGTGCGGCAGAGGCTTCCTGTGGCACCACAACTTCAAAGAGCACCAGAAGATCCACACCGGAGAGAAGCCGCACGTGTGCTTCGACTGCGGGAAGGCCTTCACCAGACTCATCTACCTCAAGCGGCACCAGAGGATTCACACGGGAGAGAAGCCGTACAAGTGCGCTCGCTGTGGGATGTGCTTCACCGTCTCCGACTCGCTCAAAGCACACGAGCGAGTGCACACCGGGGAGAAACCCTACGAGTGTCCTCTCTGCGGGAAGTGCTTCGGCCGGCTGAGTACGCTGCTGACCCATAAGAAGAAGCACTGTCCCAAACTGACCAAGTGAATGTCTCTCTCCGTGCGTTGTATCTGCATTAATATCCTATGAGGAGGAGGAGTTAAAAATCAGATCTGCATCGGCGTCTTGGTAATGGATGTGAATGGGTGCCGTCAGAAGGTCCAAACAGTCCATCAGTTAACATCTGGAGAAGACAAAAGATGAAACTAATCCAGCATTAAGATGTTTTTAAAGTGTCCAGATTATGGGTTTTTTCATGCAGTGTGTAACGCAGCTCTAAGTGAATGAAAACAAAACCCAAGTGGTTTGGTGTTAACGTAAGTCACAGCAGTCGCTGAGAGAATCGTTCTTTGGATCGTTGAGCAAATATGATCAAAATAAATGCGCATCCCAAAACAATTTTTACTTTGAATGCAGTCAGGCTGTTGTTGGAGACATACTCCATAATAACTCTTCTTCCAGTAAAAAAAAAAAAGTAGCCTCTCTTACAACAAAACGACTTGCTTGGATTACTTTCAGCTTCTGTCTTCTCCAGATGTTAACGGATAGACTGGAGTGCTGTTGGGTTTAGGGTCTGACGGCACCCATTCACATCCATTGCAGAGGCTCATCGTTTCAGCACATTCTCATTGTTGGATGAACGGCTCCTTCAGCGGTTTCATTTACTTGATCCTGTTCGTTGTAAAGTGATGCATGGAACAAAACACCTGTATTGGAAGCTTTTATAGTGAGCTTCCAGAACTGGGACCTTTCTTACAAACCTTTCTTCTGTTGAACACAAACGGAGATGTGTAGCGGAGTGTTTCTTATTAACGACCTGGAGCCACAGAAACGCTGTAAAGCTGCTCCAGTGTTAAGAACAGAGACGTGGGTCATTATTGCTCTGCTGTAACTCTAGGATCTCTTTAAACGTCTATCAGAGCGTGGCGTGTTCAGGGACGGCGGATGTCTTTAATAATGAAACAGCTGGTGTTTTTTAAAGAATCAATGATTTCTATTCTACACTGAAATAAGGTTATTTCAGGCACACTGGTTTTCATGCGCATAAATCACTCAAGCCTTGTGTTTATGATTGATTAGAGTACATTAAATACATAATTTAGTTGTCTCATAACCAAGGCCACAAATGCTTAGAGAGCAAACTGTACAGGATGAATTTAACAAATAAAAAAGGAGCAAAATGTGTCAGGTGTGACCTGTTTCACTTTGATGAATTATCATGTATTTATTTGGTTCAGGAACTAAGTTTGCTGACCTCTGTTCAAATACGTTTAAGTGTAAAAACAGCGTTTTGTTGTAAATACGTTGTTGTTGAATTATTCTGGTCACACACAGTGTCTCTCATACAGACAACAGAACTTTTCTGGTATTGCAAAGCAGGTTTTTCATAACTCTGGGAACTACGGCTCTGTACAGCAATCCAAGCATTAAGGTTAGAAATATGCTTTTTTTTCATCTTGAAACATAATATAGCTGTAGCAATTCACTAATTCTATAAAAATGATATATTTCTGCAGAACTGTTTGGATCTTAGAGCAGACAGATGTATCTACAACAGTTTGAGTTCACTGGATAATCAGTACAGTAAAAGTTCATTATGAAAAATAAATGATATTTGATCGAACACCTAAACATGACGTTTCCAGAGGTGACAAGTAATGCTGCGACTTCGTATAAGACTGTAAAGTCCAGGAAAGCTCTAGGTTTATTGATTAATGTATGTGTGACTATTATAAAGGTGTTTTAAAGAGGAGTGTAAAGACACAAGTGATGCAGAATCTGATGCATAGTTTGCTGATTTCTGTTCAGGAAACATTAAAGTTCAAAGCATGAATTGGTTCACCTAATTTAGTGATTCATTTAGAAAATAATCACAGCTCAGGGGTTTTACCTGTTCCTATATCATATTCAATTATCTTATTGTATTCATAAACACATTCACAAGCAGATTGAGTCCTTCTGGGGGGTTTTTTCTATCTCCACTCATGATCATGAAGCTCTACTAGAGTGACCATTCAGTTAAATTTGCGACAGGTTCATTTCACCCTAAGAGTAGTTACGTCTACAAGCAATACGAATGCCCCTGAGCTAAACTTCAACCAGATAAGGGTATGAATACTTATGCAATGGAATCATTTTATTTTTTTATTTTTTATAAATTCGCAAAGATGTTAAAAACCTGATTTTTGCTGTACAGTTATGGTGTATGGAGAGTAGACTGATGTGACATAAGTTTAACATAAAGCAGCAACACAACAAAATTCCAAAACTGAAGGAATATGAATACTTTCACAAGGCACTGTAATTATTTAAAATGAAAACACAACTTACTCTAAAGGCAATGTTTATACAGTAGATGATTTTCTTTCGTCTCCTGTTTATCCCAAAATGTCTTTTTTAAATGTCTCAAAGAGCCTCACCCACTCTTGAGACTTTGGTCTTAAAAGATAAATCTTCACAGGAGCATAAATGCCGGTTTAATAACGAACACGTAAGGAATATGTGTTTTTTAAACCCAGCCACGGCTCTACAGCACGACTTCATCATCCAGCTCAAGTTCTTCTACGATCATCAACTTGGGTCAAACATCTTCAAAGTCACTTGAGGCTGGAATTACGAGCACTTCCTCCTTTAAGACACTTCATATATTCCCCTTTTGTGAGTCTGTTTGATAAAAGCTTCTGCAGAATGACTGTGAAGATCTTAAATTCAGTTCTGGAGAACTTTGCACTTTTTAGTGTTTGCCTTCAGTCTGTCCCTACAAAGACAACGTGGTTCTTTTTGTGATGAACCATGCTGTAATGAGGAGCTTCATTTGTCTTCTGGAGAAAACCCATCACCTTTGTTCGTTAAATAAGATTTATTTATCAATCAGAAATAACACAATGAAA
Organism: Puntigrus tetrazona; assembly: GCF_018831695.1. NCBI lineage: Eukaryota > Metazoa > Chordata > Actinopteri > Cypriniformes > Cyprinidae > Puntigrus > Puntigrus tetrazona. The sequence continues at coordinate 202 of NW_025047730.1, read as the reverse complement.
AAAATAATACAACTGATTTATTCAAAATTAAGTTATAAATAAAAACTTAAAATTGCATTATAATTTTTCCATCTGCCCAATTGAGTTTATTGTTTTTTAATTGTGCACAGAAAACAGAAACAGAAAACTGTGCAGGGCAGTGTAGAAATTTAATAGAAAAATTTAGATGCATGGAAAATTTAGATTTTAATGAACACAAATA
>NW_025047729.1:0-280 GCF_018831695.1 Puntigrus tetrazona | reverse complement strand
CACACACACACACACACACTGATCCGTCAATGTGAGGATTTATTACTTCATTACTAATTATTATTTATTCTGATATTAATCTGACAGACATTTAGCTGCAGTATTAATGTCATAAAGAGAAAAGAAGAGACTCTGATATCTCTGATTTAACTGATTCATCAAGCAGCTCAAAGAATTCTTGGTTGAATCTCGTCAGTCTATCCTGATTCATCAACACAGTTTCACTGATGATCCAGTAAAATAAAACCCAAACCCAGGACAGAGGTCTGAGTGAATGTGG
>NW_025047728.1:0-1247 GCF_018831695.1 Puntigrus tetrazona | reverse complement strand
CCCTAGAACTAGGTTCTGAGTCCAGGGGTCCATGACAGGATAATCCAAAATAAATAAACAAGGTTCTTTATATGCCTAAATCAACTTAATCCATAATTTAAACATGACTCCTACACTTCCAGCTCATTAAAGTCAAGAATCCAGTATCTCAAAAGATGAGTTTCATTAAATGATGAAACTGGATTCAGCTTTGCCACGTAAGTTCTGGGTTATTTCTTTCAGCTCGTCTTCATCCAGTCACAGAAAGTACGGGGATAAACTTGTTTGTGTACACGGAGAAGACCCTCAAACTTGCGCTGTAGTCTATGCATCAGTTTTACTTTCTACTTCTGCGTCGTTGTCCAGTACACATGCAGACCACTAGTCTACAGCTGGTGTAAGCCACAGGACCTCGGCAAAAGCCAAAGAAGATAGGGATGTAGCCGTGACAGCGGCAAATACATATCAAGTCATTAAATCAGAACTTAAAACTACAAAAAGAAGACCAGACCAAAAAGGAGATGATGAGATTCTTTCAGTCTCCACAAGGACTTGTATCACGGCAGATCAACATTTTTGTCGCGGATAACAAAGTTACTGATGTGTAATGCTATGTAGTATAATAAATTATAAGACACTTGTTCTTTGCTTTATTTTATTTTCGGTTTCGGTTTCGAGCAGACCTTGTGGTCTGCGTCAATCTTTTGTTTTTTGACATGTTACTTCATTTGAAATTAAACATACTATACATCATGTCTTTGAGGCGAGTAATCAGAGATTCATGTTTCATTTACGTATCTTTGAAGGAGGTGAAAGAGATTATTGTGCCATTAAACTTTTGTTTGTTTTTCACCTTAGACTTAATGGCATTGAAAAAAGAGAACAAAGTACTCGGTAACATGGAAGAGAAACATCTGCATGATTTTACAGATGGGAAAAAATATTTTAGGTGTTCACAGACTGAAAAGATTTCCACGCGAAAAAAAGCTCAAAAGACTGTAACAACTAGAAGCGACTTCACTTCCTTTCGTTTTGGAAACCGTTTTGATCAACAAGGAAACCTCATTGTCCACAGTGGAGAGACCCCTTTCACCTGCCAGCACTGTGGAAAAAGTTTCAGTTTTAAAGGAAGCCTTAAGAGGCACATGAGAATTCACACCGGAGAGAAGCCTTACGCCTGCCAGCAGTGCGGTGAGAGTTACGGTCAACCAGGACACCTTAAAGTGCACATGAGCGTACACACTGGAGAGAGTCCCTTCACCTGCCAA
>NW_025047727.1:0-3078 GCF_018831695.1 Puntigrus tetrazona | reverse complement strand
GTAAAGGAAGCCTTAAGAGGCACATGAGAATTCACACCGGAGAGAAGCCTTACGCCTGCCAGCAGTGCGGTGAGAGTTACGGCCAACCAGGACACCTTAAAGTGCACATGAGCGTACACACTGGAGAGAGTCCCTTCACCTGCCAACACTGTGGAAAACGTTTCAGTCATCAAGGAAACCTCAGCCACCACATGAGAAATCACACCGGAGAGAAGCCTTACGCCTGCAAACACTGTGGAAAAAGCTTCACTCATAAAGGAAGCTTCGACAGGCACATAAGAATTCACACCAGAGAAAAGCCTTACACCTGCCAGCTCTGTAGGAAAAGTTTTTCTCAACATGGAAACCTTGAAGTCCACATGAGAATACACACTGGAGAGAATCCCTTCACCTGCCAGCAGTGTGGGAAAAGTTTCAGTCAACGAGGAAGCCTTAATCACCACATGAGAATCCACACCGGAGAGAAGCCTTACGCTTGTAAACAGTGCGGACAAAGTTTCGCTCATAAAGGAAGCCTTACCTGGCACATGACCGTTCACACTGGAGAGAAGCCCTACACCTGCCCTCAGTGTGGAAAGAGTTTCCATCAGCATGCAATCCTTAACACCCACATGAGAATCCACACCGGAGAGAAACCGTACACCTGCCAACAGTGTGGACACCGTTTCACTCATAAAGGAAGCCTCAACTGGCACATGAGAATTCACACTGGAGTAAAGTCTCAGCATGACAACAGTGTTGTAGATTAAAGATGAATTCACACAGCATAAACCCTCACATTTCATTCATCAAAGACAAAGGATAATATCTTGAAGAATGTCGATGGACAAGCAGTTCACGGGATGTTGTTGCAGTGAGAGGCATGGCTTGACCAGATATTGTCCAGTTAGGTCTTTTTTTTTTAAGCTGCCGGCATCTGTTTTTGATCAGGTTTCTATGGACTAAACCGTTTTTTCAAATAAACACTTTTTTAAAATGCCACCTTAGGACGTTAGGCCTTAGGTCAAGTGCTTTTTTGACAGTTGACCAATGACCAAGCGAGTAGCCAGATCTGTAGTTTCCATAACAACAAAAAAGTGGATTAGTACTGGTCTCGGAGCACAAGGACAAGTTTAGTCTAAAATATGTTGCAAGCCGTGCATCATCTGCCCGGAGCTCCTGGAATAAATTGTTGTAAGCCGCATACTGGTTCCTTCCCCATATAATAATGTGCACCTGCAAACGGTATTGTGAACCAACATTTTCTTCCCCGTTAACTTCAGGCTACTGTTGCAGCTGTTGCTATAGCAACAAAAGACACTCTTGGCTGCTTTTTTGTAAGAGGAGTAAAGTGATGGTGTCTGTTATACTTTAATAAAAGGAAGCAGCTGTAAGTAAATCACATGACAACCACATCAGGTATCTTTTATTAGCGACATGCAGTGCAGATGATAACACACTACAATTGCAAAGCAGTCAGGTGTACAATGATTCACACAAACATATAAATGTAACTGATTTCTTGGCACACAATTGAAAATAATCCACTGCATCCTCAGTGCCTGATTCTGGGAGTATTATTGCAGACAAAACAAGAATTAGATTGTTTAAATAGTCATTATATGAGTATCTGCTCTAGAGGATATAAAGATGGTGACGGTGGCTCTATGCTCACAGGGCAGAGATTGTCACACGTGGGTGTTTTTGATTTATGGAGAACATAAAAAGGCATAGGTGGATTTTCACGATTAAAGGGTGGTTCTTTACACACACTGTGGACACACATTAATGTTCAAACACCATGTAAAAGTACAGTAGGACCTCTTTAATAATGTGTATTATAATATTATAATAACGGGTCTGATTCTCACCTCATTGTAATAATGATAAAACTGTATGCTTAAGCACAATTTATCAGTGTGTTCTTTGGTATTTTTCGTGGTATACCTGAAGTCTGTTAAATTGGAACAACTAATTTTGCCCTAAAAGCATTTTAGTTGTCCAAAAGCAGTGCTGAAGTTCAACTGAATTTGTAATAAATACACTTACGTGCTAAAGTGGAAGTAATCCAAGTAAACTTAAAAGTACCATAGAAAGCATTGATACAATATTTTATATTGTGATTTTTGTCTTAAGAAAGAGCAGAACATCTACAGAAACTGCTTTACATGTCCACTTACAACCCTGGGATTTGTCTTTAGAATTAAATGGTCTGTTTTTACCTATAATATAATATTTCAGCTGACGTGCACAAATAATATGACATTTATTATAAAGGGTTTATATGTGAAGCCTGTTTTAAGTTCACTTAAATTAGAAGTTATTTTTCAAGTCTAAATGTTAAGATTGATAGCTCAGTTATACTGTAATGTTGAATGGCTATAGTCAGTGGTTAAGTTTAAATAAATTATAAGTTATTTTAAATGTTCAAATGGATAGCTTTGTAATTCTATCTATCTCTATATATAATTAGTTTAATTCATTATTGTAGTTTTATTATGTGATTTTGATCATGTGAGGTTTGAATGTATTTGATGTGACTCTTAATAGACCTGAAATGGAAGCACTCTTGGACACTGGAAGTTCTCTGTTAATGCTGAAGTCATGCTCTGTAAATAATGTTAATTATGTGAACACCACTTCTGTTCTGTGCATCCCTGAGCTGAGGTAATGGTGGAGGTAAAGGAACGCTGCCATAATCGACAGTTTACGTGCTGATGTGATTCTAGAGGCTTCATGAACTTCGTCATCAAGGACTCTGAACATCCTGTTTCCAGTGCAGGTCTGCAGCCACTGGCCGGAAGGTCCCAGGAACCATAGCACAACTTCTGAAACTCTGAAACCTTTATTTGTCAAATGAAGAATATGTAGTGATGAATGATGTATTATATGTATGAACCAGTGCAAAACAAATCAATGATATCTTTCCTGACATTTCTGATTGTTGTAACTTCTTTATGGGTATGTTAACGGGGTTGCCACTGAAACTAACGTAGGAGGGTAACCGGTGACGAAATTAATTTGTCACTCATCAAAGTCTTATGGAGAAGTTTTTAAACTACAGGCAATGTAAGAAAAAGTGATGAGAACTTTAAAGAT
>NW_025047726.1:0-2578 GCF_018831695.1 Puntigrus tetrazona | reverse complement strand
TCGAAATGAACCCCAAACATACTAAGCTTAAATGTTTTATGCACTTAGACTTTACTACTCCTAATGTAATAGAAGTTGCTCCTGTTGTAACAGCTGTGGTCTGTTTGTTAAGTTCAGACACATTTAGTCTGGTGGTTCTCGGTGAACATTTGCTCAGGATCTTATCATCCCAAATGATCTACAAACAACATAACTGTTCACTTATCTCTTCTTATAATTTAAGCTGTTTTGGAAAATGCTCAAACATTTTTGTTGAGTTGAATCTGGGTCAAGACTAATAAACATTATTAGTGTAGAAAATGAAATGACAGCCCATGGTGAATCGCTCTGGGTGAGGTCTGAAACACAATACTTCCATGGTGTCATGTCTAGTTAGCACCTCGTCACATGATTATTATATACTTTAGGGACCTTTTGAGTTGAAATTAATTACGAATGTATAAAAGGTTAAATATAGGTTCTAACATAACAGTAAAAACTTGTTGACTTTTACTTGTTGAGCTACAGATGACTACATTCTAAGAAGACCAAGCAGGCAGCCTAGATGTCTGAGACATTAACCATTCGTCTTTCATGCACTTCCTGACCATCGGGCAGGTTCCCAAGTTGAGTGTGAATGACACTTTTATGCTAAATAGTTCAAGGCTGGCAATATTCTGTTATTGGGCTGATCCACTTGAAAGGTATGTATACACTCTCCTACCTTGGTTAGACTATTGATGACTGCAGTGACTCACAGTGAGTTCCCAATAAAGAGTGACTTCAGCTTAAAAATATACCAACAGTTTCCAGGAGTCTCTTTTAAAAAAAAACATCCTAAATTTGATCTTGCGTGTTCATTCTATAAATCCCACGTACACATATCAGATAACTTGAGCTCAGAAAAAATGGTTTAATATCCCCAATCATCATAATTTACAGCAGCGAGCTGCAAGAAGAAATTTTCAAAAACCTGAAATACTTTGACGTGGAAAAGTGCTCAGCGTCACATCAGGGTCTGAGCAGACGTACACGCTTTTTATTATCAAAGACGGTTTTTAAAAATATGAGTGTTGGCACGAATTGAAGCGTACACACTCTACGATCAAATCTGTGCGTATCCACGTTTTATAAATGAGTCTCTTCTTCAACAAAGGAAAACGCTTCCTACAAAAGTACAGCATAATGCTTTAAAAAGAGCTTTCCAGGTAATCAGCAGCATTTGAGAAACCTGCTTTATCTAGCTATAACCTCCTCGTTTTATTTTAAATTTAGGCAACTAGTTGCATTCTGATAACTTTCTTTTAGCATATTGATGCTGGTTTGCCATCCTATGGGCTATTTTCTTTTAAATGAAAGGACAAGGACCTGGATGAGAAGCTGTTGAATGTTGAATGCTCTTTTAGGAAGGCCCTGATCTTCCAGATCTCGTTTTTGCAATATGAATATGAATATGAAGTTCAGCTGATCATCAAGGAAACTGTTTACAGGTCTCTTGCAGGCAGATAAACTTTACTATGGCACATTAATTTACAGTACTTACAAAAAGAGGATGTTTTGTAGAAGTGCGATGGGGCTCCTTGAGCATGCACAGAAGACCCTAACCCTAACCCAAGGAGCCCGTGAGGAGCTCTGATATTGAGCTGCAGGGAAAAAAAGTTTTAGCAGTTTGTTTGGTATCTTTTCAAGTTTGTTACCCATTTTAAGAAAAGCGCCAAATGACAGACTCTGAAAAGCTGAAATCAGCATTTTAATGTTCATTTTAGAATAAACTAAAAAAGTCACAAGAAATCTTATATAACGAAAAACTATCTCTCTATTCCATCAAAATACTTTTAATTCAAGAAACAACATTATATTCTGTATCAGAATACAGTCACAAACTCATGTAAAGAAAAACAAATGCAAACAAAACTATATGAAGAGCAGTAATTGTGTCATATTTTTGTAATATTTCCCCATTACCACTCCGCTTCCCCCACAGCCTTTGAGAAAACATAATCTTTTCCTCCATAGCACATGACTCCATCTTTCAAGTAAAACTTCCATCGGTTTTTGCTACGGTGAATCTGTATTTAAAAAAACAAAACAAAAAAGTACATTTTAAAGTATCAAAACAACATAATGTTATTTAACACCAAGTCAGTAACAACAAATTAATGGCCATGCATATTTTTCACATGATAGTTTCAAATAATAAAAATGCTGGACATCCGACACAGCTCAGATCATACGCTCTCGTATGCAGCCGTTGGTGGATGTCAGATATTTAGGTTTATCATTTTAAAAGTAGAAATATTTTTTCTTACAAAACCCCATCGATCTGCTTCAGTGGACATGCGATAACCCTTTTGGGTGACCTATTCCTTTAAACGAATCACTCAAGACACTTAGTTTGATTGGGGTGGTTAAATCGAACATCTTTCAGAAGCCTCTTCTCTTTACCTTGTCGTACTGGCACACGATGACATTCTCCGTGTCAAAGATCTCTGGGATGTCCTGTTCGCTCACATCATCTCCAGAGTTCAGTGGATCCTGAAACAGACGCATTCATTAAACTGCTTCAGAGGTTCATGATCCAGCCCCATTTCTGGAATAA
>NW_025047725.1:0-1085 GCF_018831695.1 Puntigrus tetrazona | reverse complement strand
TGTACAATATGCTGGAAGAGTCAAACAAAGGCTACGTGTGATGATTATTTTTGATTAGTGATTATTAATCAATGTTGTTTGTCGTCCATGTTGAACAGCATACCAAGGTTGAATATACGAAACAAAAACAAACAATGACTAAGAGCAAGCTTCAGCGTAAGGCTACCTCTTCCTCTTCCAGCTCCTCTTCCTCAGTGGCATTGATCATTCCCAGAAACTCATTCTCTCCAACAAGCCCCAGGTCATCATCGTCGTTGTCATCATCATCTTCCTCCGTGCCTGAGCTGCTGTCAGCGACTCCGTCCAGCTGTGTGATGTCCAGCAGCTGGTTGAAGTTCAGGTCGGTCTCCAGCTGAGGAAACATCATGAGGTTCTAAACACAATCTTCCACGGATTCATTAGAGCTAGGAGCAGACATGAGGACAGGTCTTCAGGTGAACTGAAATGAAAAATCATTTACTCACGCTTGTGTCTCGTCAGAGTAACCCACAGATTTCTCTTCTCAGCTTTCACTCACACACTTTCAGTTACAATCTGATTTACATCCATATTTTTCAATGGGTTTTACAAACACCTTCAAACAACGGGCAAATAATTCTCTTGAAATATTGCTGTTTTTTTTATTCCAGAACAGATGAAGAGCTAAAAGCAAAATGTATTTGCTCTTCTTGAGGTCATGTTGGACAGAGCGTTATTTCCAAGTGTTTTATACACACTATATCTGGGAATCTGTCTTGGTGACAAGAGCTTCCAGTATAGAAATACACTGCCATTCAAAAGTTTAGGATGAGTAAGATTTTATGTTCTTTTGTTTATGCTCAAAGTCTGCATTTATTTGATCAAATTTATTTGATAGAGACTGTGTCTGTTCCCCGAATTAGAATATGCAGAGAACGTCCAAACCAAATCAAATGCAATAATTTAATTAATGTCCAACAAAATTAAAACTACCTATAATTCAAGCAAACGATAAAACTTGGCTCGCTGAATATTAGATCACTTTCAACAAAAGCACTTTATATATATGATTTGATCAAAGATCAGAACCTAGATTTGCTTTGTTTGACAAGAAACCTGGCTAAAAC
>NW_025047724.1:0-2958 GCF_018831695.1 Puntigrus tetrazona | reverse complement strand
TATATATGTGTGTGTGTGTGTGTGTGTGTTTGTGTGTGTGTATGTATACTTATAGTTTTTGAATAGTCTTAGCTTTCGTATTAATTTCTTTCTGTTAATTTTGGGATTGAAATACGACTCAGAATTCTCCCCGAGTGCATCAAGTCAATCGTATCTGTACTGCATATTACAAAACATGAGCAGATTCAAAGCATCTTTACAGAAGTTCATGATGTTAATGTTTGTAACATAATATATTCACGCCTTACAGTCATGTTTGGCAGATCAGAGCTTATACTCTAATAATCATATTAATCACAGGCTCGTAACAATTAAAAGACCACATGGAATATCCGTCACCCTGCTGGGCTACTAAATGACCTGAAAAAGGCATGATTAAAACGATTTCAAACAAGAAATGTTACTTTTTTGTCGTTATCTGAAGTGGATTTATTCAGCAAGGATGCACTAAATTGATCAAAGTGCTAAAAATCTGAAAATGCTGTTCTTTTGAACTTTCTATTACCTAAAAGGAACCTGAAAAAATGTATCACAACAATCAGAATCTTTAGTTTGTTTTGGGGAAGCTCCTCTCTCACCTCTCGCAGTCTGGCCTCCAGCTCCAGCACTCTGCTCTTGTTGGTCTGCTCTTGTTGGGTCAGTTTCTCCAGATGCTCCTCCAGCTTTGCGTTCTGCGCCTCCAGTTTTCCAGCCTGAGACTCCAGATAAAACTTCTGCTGCCTGAGTTCAGAGATCATCTCCTCTTGGGCTTTCCTGAAGATCGCAAACAAGATTTAAACGGTTGAAAATTGATGAAAACTACGGCTGCACTTCATTTCGACATTATACTAACTATAAGTAGCTTTGTACGCATGTTCTGGACCCATTAAAATAAAAAAAATATTAAGTCTTTTAATACTGTAATGACTGCTAGTCGACATGTAGTTGCAAAGTTACTTAATGTTAGTATCGAAATAAAGTGTTACTAAAATTGCAAAGACAGTCAATCAGTCAAAAACTTGTTTCTAGACCCTCATAGAGCTGAATTACTTGTTACTGGTTAAACTAGTTAAGTGGGGACTTCACCAGCAGGCATCTAAACCAGAACTTACACTGGTGAATGAAAAAGCATGAAATGGTTTTAATGCTAATACTACATGAAAGCAAAAGAAATAAGCCACAAGACTCTTGCAAAAAAAGCACAGAAGCGATTTTATGACCATACCAAGCAAATTTAATAATATTGGCTAATTTCAAATAAGTTTTTGGAGAATAAAATGTTGTGTTTGGTTGATATAATGTGTTACACTGCATGTCTCAATATCTGCGTAAAAATTCAAACAACATGCTTATTAAAATAAGAATAAGAAATAAGGACATTTTATTGTGTTTTAAATTAGTAAAAAATTTAAAAATTGTAAACAATTCAATTACCGACAAAAAAAAAATAAAATAGTATTTGGCTTGGTCATAAATTGTTTTTTGTTGTAAATATGACCGACAAGACTGAATGACACTGAATGACATTTTAAAGAGTAAATTTAGTAAATCGGAAAAATTTGTTATATTTATTTTTGGCTCAGAAAAACAAAAAAAAATTTTTGCATTATTACCTTTGACCCATAAATATTTTTATTTTATTATATTTGTTTTGAAAGAAATAGTAAATATCATGTTGATAAATTGTTTTGTGTTTTACTATTATTTTAACACCGCAAGTTACAGTAAAACTTACTTTATTACACATGATTACGGTTTAAATTGTTTTGTTTCTTTTTTTTTTTCGTTTTTGTTAAGCAGCGACATACTTTTTTATTTTTCCGTTTTTTTCAAGTTTCAGCACTTTTGCTGTGCGCTTCTGTATTTTTGCACGTCAGCGTAAGTGACCGGCATACACTTTAACGCAAAAAAAAAAAAAAAGAAATGATTTCCAAAGAAACCCGTATCCAATACAAACCGTGCATTTGACGAGATTTTGGAGCACGGCGTGAAGCGGAATGCCTGATCGCTTTTACGCAACGACAGGCAACCGCAACGTGATAAAATCATTCGATTAATAATTAAACGCGTTACTAAAAATAATCCAAACAAACAGCTCTTCAGTCAAGCAATACGGTGTGTGAATCAGCTGGAGTCTGTGTGGAAACTCACATGTTTTTCTGCGTGTAAATGCTGCTGTTGGCTGCCAGCTTGTTGGCCTCGGACAGCTCGGCGATCCTCTGCTCCAGATTGGTCATCTTTGACTCCATGGCATTGATGGTCTACATGGAGCATAGTCACGTATGAGCAAACTAGACATTATAGCTCACAGAAGAGCTCGGATTTCTTTCTGAGGCCAGCTGGTTAGCGCCGGTCAAGCTGGTGAATCAGTATAGTCAACCAAGTATACTAGTCGTGTCAAAAGTACCAAATTTGGCAAAAGCAACCATACCGGCCTTCCTACAGCACCAAACATAACACAAAAAGTCTTACTTAAAATAAAAGTAAATAATACAATTTTTAATGCATGTGACAAATACAAAAATTACTAAAACTTTAAAATTAAAAGGAAAATAAACTATATAATAGATACTGATCACTGATTCACTTTACCTTTTTAAACCACTGCTTACTTAATATAAAAATATATGTCTACATCATATATGTCTGCAAGTCTGTATTTGTAATTATTAGTAGGATTAACTCATAATTTCTCTTTAAGCTAAATCAAATATTCAAAATAGGTCCAATAGTTATTGATGTTGTAGTAAAATTGGTACAGAGACATTTTAGACGGTAATTATACTTCTGAATATATTTTAGTATAAGCCTGTATTTTATCTCTTTTAGTAAAATAATTATTTCCATACAATGTGTTTTTTTTTTAACAAATTCCCTGCTGATTTTTTACATGTTATTATATTTTACAATACGATATATTATTATGTTATTATATTTTACAATACAATAACATGCCATGATGCAAAAAAATAATATAAT
>NW_025047723.1:0-442 GCF_018831695.1 Puntigrus tetrazona | reverse complement strand
ACATATTTTTCAATAACTGACTGGAAAATAATGTCATATGTACAAATATAGCAACATCATTTATTTTATTGTCATGTTTTATGCAAACTATAATTTCTTGTTTTTTTATCTTTTGCTTTCCAGGCGAAATGTTCCATATCATACATAAAAATATAAACCCATTAAACAACTATAATGTTCGACTGGGATTCGATTCTAAAAACCTGCTGGATTAACTAGTCAGAGTGTCACACACACACACACACACACACACACACTTGTGAGCAAACAGTCTGTCAGGGGTCAGAGTTTGATGTGAGATGAAGACGAGACACTCACAGCTTTCTGTTCACTGATGAGTTTGCATTTCTCACGCGCCTCTTCCTCGTGCTGAGCTCGTTTCTGCTCCAGACACTCTTTATCAGCCAGATCTGCCTTCATCTGAGCCTCCAGAACCTGCAGC
>NW_025047722.1:0-490 GCF_018831695.1 Puntigrus tetrazona | reverse complement strand
CTTAATAAGAATATCCTGCAATTGATGAGTTTAATTGCGAAAACAGATAACTCTGTGTTAGTTATTTGTATTTGTTTTGTTATTTTGATTATGTAAAAATAACCAAAAAAATGCAGTTTGATGAACTGGAATGCACAGCGAAAAAAAAACATGATTTTTGAAATTAGTTTAAAGCTACATAGTCCTAAGTGATATGTCCATAAATATGTTAATGGATTAGAAGTATACTTAGTATGTAATAAATGTATTTTCATTACTGATGTGTCTACAGTGTAGTGATTTCCACACATCTTGATGAGAGTTTTTGTTCAACTCTACCTTGATTTTGTCCTCGTAGAGTCGCTCTTTCTGGACCAGGTGGGCTTCCATCCTCTGCGCTGTAGCCTGAGTGTCCCTCAAGTTCTCCTCAAGCTCCTGCACGCACACACACGCACACACACACACACACACACACACACACACACACACACACACACACACACACACACAC
>NW_025047721.1:0-2239 GCF_018831695.1 Puntigrus tetrazona | reverse complement strand
AAACCGTTTTTAATAGTTTTAATTAACCTGTTAATCAGTTAATTGGTTGCAGTTAATTAGCTGCAAATTGCAAATTACCCTACCATATATATGCGTGTGTGTGTGTGTATATATTTTAATAAATGGTTTACTATTGCATTGTATGTAATTATACAGTAAATATATAATTTTTGCAAGTACAAACCATGACTTTTACTGTGTAATACAGTAAAAGTTATTAGTTTATAATCTTTTTAAATAATTATTTTATATACTGCATATGGTTTATTTATACTTTGCTATGGGTAAATTGTTTTATGCATTTTAAATTTTTATTTGAAAAAATTTATTTTAGTATTTTTTATTATGTGCTTTTGTAATATTTATTGTATTTTATATATTTTTTTTATTTTATTATCTGATTTAATTCTTTACTTTCATGGCGTTTAAAACTAACTCTCAAAGCTTTTTAGCACAATATTCATATTTTGTGTTATGTCAGCTTTATTTTAATTAAACTAAAACAATTTTTAATAGACAAGGCAAGTTCATGTATATAACACATTTCATGCACAATGGTAATTTAAAGTGCTTTAAATTAAAAAGGAATTAAAATCAACAAAAAAAAAATATTTTAAACGCATTAAAAGAGTTAAGAACAAAAAAATTAGGATACATGAAATGCAGTGCAATAACTCATACGCAGCACAGTGATCATTCAGTAAATGCACAGCTTGTTTTCATAGATTTAATAGTTTTGTTATTAATTACCGATAACACCGCTGGTCTCCAGATGAACTCAAAATGTGCCATTTCAATTTTAATTACTTGTTAATCGTGACTAATTCATAAAAATCAATAATGTACGGTAGAAACCATCCAGCTAAAAACACATCGTCATTGTGACACTCATGATCGTGGCCCAAGACCGAGATGATCCACCGCAATCTGTCACTTTTGGAGCCGTGACAGGGCCAGAGAGCATGCTGGGAGCGGAGGAAACGAAGCGCCGACACTGCCAGGCTAAGCAGGTCGAAGAAAAAAGGAATAAAACAGAAAATGCGTGTTGAATGCGAGCGTGAGGGTTTGAGGAGGTATGCCGCGCGTGACTAAGAGGTGTTACGCGTCTTAAGTCGCTTTACTCGGTGCATGCGACACCTCCAGAAGACGTTTCTGGAGCGCGGCAATCGCATTTCATCGACAGCTCCAGTGTTTACCTGTTTGTTTGTGTGTGTGTGTGTTTAAGATACACAATGTGTAAATCAGCGGGAGCTCAGCGCTCGCTCGCGTCTCGGGCTTACCATGATTTTGTCGGCCATCTGTTGGATCTGCTGCGACTTGGTCTGAATGTCTTCTTTGAGTTTAGTTTCTCTCCGCTCCACCATCTCCAGCCTCTTCACCTGGTTCTCTAGGGTTTTCTTGCCATCCTGTTTCACGCAAAAAAAAAAGAAGGAAAAAACTCATTTTGGTGATGTTTCCATGGCAACTCGCATTAAATCTGAACTTATTCAAGTCGGAAACCTTACTTAGCATCACAGTTTGAATGAATTTCACCAATAAATTTAATTTAGGGGTTAGATAGGTAGAAGTAGCCCCTGGGACAGCATTCATATTAATAAATCAGATTTTAAAATTAAGGTTATAAACTGTAAGCGATGAGCTGAGATGGTCTACGTAACACAAAAACAGATCATTATATTTTACTTTTGTCTTTTGTTTTTGTTACTCGAGAAACAATTAGTTAGGATATGTTTTCTGAAATATGTATCAGTTAAGGATGTTCAGTTAAGAAACTTTAAAAAATATTTTTGCATTTCTTCTTGTTGAAATAACTTGTGAAAAATGTGGTCTAACTTAATATTCCTGTCTTGTTTTCCCTGTATAAATATCTAAATATTCTTAAAAAAAAGAAAAAAGAAAAATAAAAAAAAATACCTGCAAAAAAATGTTCTTTGTATTTTTGTCTTATTTTTGTTAAAATGTCTAAACGTAAAAAAACAAACAAAACTATTACTCCAAAGGTGTTTTTTTTTTTTAAGAAATTAAGTTTTTCCCGATATGCGTCTAAATTAAGTGAGTTTATGTAAATATCCGCCGGTGGGGTGAGAAAAACACAATTAATTTATAGTGAAAAATAATATTATTATTATCATCAAATGGCTGATATTATTTCTGCTTTTAAGCATTTTCTCATCCAGTTTTTATCCACTATCACAATTACTATTTGTGTCTTGTTTCCCAGTAGAAATATCTAATCATC
>NW_025047720.1:0-642 GCF_018831695.1 Puntigrus tetrazona | reverse complement strand
AGACTGTGTGTGTGTGTGTGTGTGTGTGTGTGTGTGTGTGTGTGTGTGTACTTGAAAAATTCAGAAAATTACCTGTGAGCTTGAGACTTAAAGTGGATTACGATGGGTTAATTATGATGCTCATATTTATATACGATACGTCTATTATTGATTTAATCCCTTCAGGATTTGCTGTTTGAGTTACAGGAACAGTTTCCTGCTCGTTCTTTGTTTAAAGAGAATGAAGTCGAATCCGATCTAATGATATCTAATTGATGAGAAATGATGCAGTGCGTCACCTCGGTCTCTCGCAGGCGTCTGCGCAGGCTGTCGGTGGAGTCCTCTTTGGTCTGAAAACGCTCCAGATCTCGCTCCAGACGTTCTTTAGCCTGACGGACGTTCTGCAGGAGTTCAGTGGCTTCTGTGCTCGCCTTCACGGCCTGAGAGAGAGAAGGGAACGGCACGGTAAAAAAAAAAAAAATTACAGAAAAATACAGACTAAAACTGCTAAAGTGAAAACCTGGCCATTGGTTTGGAAGCGAAAAACTGTCAGCTGTTCCCACAAGGCATTGTACGTAATTATACACCGAAATACAGTGAAATTGATTGTTTTTGAAAGTACAAATTATAAGTGAACTTTAAATTTATCAATTAAACAAAATG
>NW_025047719.1:0-1104 GCF_018831695.1 Puntigrus tetrazona | reverse complement strand
TATATAGAGGTAAAAAGCATATTTTGAGAGTTCAGTTAGCTTTAATATATGCTTAGAAATATAATTTTGTAATATCAGAAGCACTATTTTGTATTTTAATGTGAATATTAGGTAACTAAACGTACTAATTTTGTACCGTTACTTTAACTGGAGTTTTTTTTTATTATTTTATACTATCAAGTACTGCTGTGTGATCCATGATAAGTCAACTCACGTTTATTTATGTAGCGCTTCACACAATACAGATTGCTTACAGAATACAGAAAGCTTCACGCAAATTAACAGGAGAATAAAAGTGTTTTGAATGGCCGAGTTGCTAAGTTATTGCCGGGCTGATTTTGAAATAAATGCACGCCGTACCTTGGCAAGCTTCTCCTGGAGTTCTTCGATCTTCACTTGTTGCTCTGCATTGGTCTGAGACATTTACAAATAAAGAAGCTTAAATACAACGCATTAGCAAGAGCACTTAAAAACAGCACGACTGGTTAGTGCTCGTCGAGCAGCATGGCATTTTGTCTCATTTACCACGGAAGTACTGTTGGTTAAACGAGTTAGGAAGTCTAGCAGCAAAAAAATGGAAAGTGAATAGAAACAGTGATCGAGTTACCTTCTGCAGTTTGGTCAGAAGTTCTTCCATCTCAGCTTTGCCTTGCTCTTTGGCCTGCAGGATCAAAACATAGGATGATGGCACCTCACTCTCTCTCGCGCTTCTCGCTCTGAACGAATGCAAACAAACCTTCTGAATCTTCTGCTGGTATTCCACAGCCTTCCTCTTGAGCTCCTCGCTGGTGTGGCGAGACTCTTTCAGCTCGGATTCGTACAGGTCGCTGCGACGGCGAGCGGCCGACAGGTTCTCCTCCAGCTGACGAATGGACACGCGCATCTCCTCCAGCTGAGCGTGGTACTCCTGCAGGGTCATAAATGGTTAAAAAGGCACTTTGGTTACATGTCCATGTCCATGAAGAACAGAAACACGGTCAGAATGGTTTATTATTTAGCCTATGTGGACATATACTGTAAGAAGCAAATGCTTTTACCCAAAGATTTGCAATGCAACTCAATCCTGTTAGGTCTGACAAAAAAAAAATAAAATAAAAAATAAAT
>NW_025047718.1:0-7998 GCF_018831695.1 Puntigrus tetrazona | reverse complement strand
TATATATATAAAAATCAAAGACAATTTGACTATGCAGAAATTTGAAAGCATCAACTGGCAGCAAAGTTCTGTGAAACCTAATTCAGATGTTATCAAACCATAGAGTTTGATCAAATCTGTAGGATAAATGAAAAGTGAACTCTTCATTTAAAGTCTGATTGCTGCTAATTTGAGACCTTTGCCGGTTCGTCACGACAGCATTTCCACTGCATCTGCAACATCCTTCACTGTGAGGTACCGTTTTTGTCTCCATGGCAACCGCAGTGCGATGGAGCCCGGCTCGGAGGGAGACGTGCAAGAAGCGGCAGAAAGCAGGCTGTTTTTCCATTATGTTCTTACTTTCACATCTCATTCCTCAGTCTTACGTTCTCCATCACTTTCCTTGTGGCTGTAAGTGGCCACCGCTATTTCAGATAGTGTTTCATAAGCTGAGACGGACAGAGATCATTTGTACTCGTACTGTGGACTCTATCAGCAGGGCTCTTATTAGCAGACGCCCGTGAAGCTCTATGGGAATAATCTGAGAAATCTGCAAAATGCTCACTCAGACCCCCCAGCGCTAAACAAAGACACGTGTCAAGATGCTCTATTATATAAACATACTTTAAATGAACCACAATGCACACTATCCTGAAACCTCTGGTTACGTCAGTCAGAGGCAGATAAACCACTGCGGACTTTTGTTTTGAAAACATTTTGTGTTCGTGTCGCGATTTATTTCATAAGTAAGTAGTTCCACAAAAAAGGAACGTTTGCTGAAAGAAATCTAGCGTTATATCACTTGCTCAGCGGTGAATGGGTGCCGTCAGAATGGCCAAACAGCTGATGAAAACATCTAAAAAAACCACAAATAATCTACAGCACTCCAGTCTCGTGAAATGAAAAGCTGTGTGTTTGTAAGGAGCAGACTCGTCATTAAGACGCTTTTAACTTTTTTCTTTAACGAGTCCATAAGCAAATAGTAACACTTCCTTAAGTGGAAAAGCCCATGTCCTGTTGTCCTCTTACATCCGAACCCACCCACATATTTGTTTTCAGAGCTATTTTTGGCTTGTAAACAGTACTCGCTCTGTGCACATTTCTCTCCGGATCAGATGACTTTTACACCGGAGGAAACATTATTATAGATTATGGATTCAAGATGGATTATGGATTCAATAATGGAAACATTATTATAGATTCAAGAGTTATGGATATTTTGCCCAGAAGCAACAGTTTGAAGTTAAAAACACCCTAATGCTGGACTTGTTTCTTAGAAACACTTTTAGTAGATGTTAACTGAAGGAGCGGAGTGGTGTGGATGATTGCGATGTTGTTTGGACTCTCATTCTGACGGCACCCATTCACTGCAGAGCATCGGTTGCTGAGACGGCGATGTAACGTTATGTTTCTCTAATGAAGAAATAAACCAGTCAACGTCTTAGACGGCCAGACATTGTTGCAAATTTGAATTTTTGTGTTCCCTGCATATCCAAAAACAAGTCAGTACCGCTCTACAATGACAAAATTTGATAATCAGGGAATGTATGAATTGATAAAAATGCATGCAGCTTTAAACGTGTTAAAGCAATCAAAGTCACTTTGGATAAAAGCATCTGCTAACTGCATAAATGTTAATGGCTTCTAGAAAGACGTGGCAAAACACGACGTCAGAAATGTTCAAACCTGTTCTTTGATTTCCTGCAGTTTGTTGCTCTGCTCTCGAATGTCGTGCAGGAGCTGCAGAGCTTTATCGTCCTCCTGCGACACCTCCATGCGGGCCTGCTCCAAACTGCGCTTCAAGCTCTGAAAGACACAGAAAACCAACACGAGCCTCACAAACCACGCCGAGCAATTCAGAGGGCGCCACATTTCCACACGCAAACAGTAAACCCACGCTGCATTCGGTGATGTAGGTGGCCAGGTCTTGTTCCAGGATGGTTCTCTGGGTTTCCGAAGCCTTGAGCTCCACGTCCTTCTGCTGGAGAACTGACTCCAGGTCTGACATCTTACGCTGCACTTTTGAAATCTCCTGCTCCATCTTTCGAAGCAAGAAGAAGAACAGACATCGGTACACAAAGCGGGGATTGGATTATCCATGAATTAACTTAAGACTTTGCTTTCAACTGTACCTTTCCGTGTGATTGACCGCAGTTCCTCTAGCAATCTGAAAGCTTGGGCTCTGAAGGTCTTGTCCTTTGTGGGCTTTTAGGCTGAAAGACGTGGTCTGAATGAACGTGCCCTTTCTAGAAAAAAAGAGACACAGAAGAACATTTAAATTTTAATAATACCAAAACAAAATGACTTCGACGACTGTTGTTATTAGTAAAAGTTGCCGTTCTGTTAATAAACAAAACCAGCAGAACAGTTACAGTTAATGCGCAGTTTGGGCTTTAATTAAGCCAGGAGATGCCAGAACTTTTTTCAGAAGCTCCAACGATACGAGTGCAAACAACAAATAATTAATCACCGCAATTACAAAAAGCCACATAATTTGATTCCAAAAGGAAGCAATGAAACAAAAGAAACACGGTGCCGGGACACACATCTGATCTGCATATATATTACATTTATTTGTTACTCAACTTGATCTGAATAAAACGCGTCAAATCTGTGTGATTTATGGTCCTGCTTCCACGCAAGTCAGATTTTAGCACATTTTTAGCATCCTCTAGGTCTCACTGCTTTTATTCAGTATGCATTAAATTGATCAAAAGTGACTTTTATAGTCATCGTTACGAAAGATTTCGACTTCAAGCAAACGCTGTTCTTTTGAACTTTGTGAATCCTGATCAAATAAAACCTCATATCACAGTTTCCACAGACAAAATGAAGCAGCACAACTGTTTTCATCATTAAAAATAATAGGAAATATTTCTTGAGCAGTAAATCAGCATATTACGCTGAAAAATCAGCTTTGATCACTGGATTTTAAAGTATATTCATTTATTTGAAACTGTAATAATTTTACACGCTTTTTTTGTATTTTTGATTCCAACAGTTATTCATAAAAACATTTTTGAACTGTTTTTTTTTAGCGCAAGCTCTGATTTGAAGAACGAGTCATTGAATCATTCGTGTGACTGATTCGTTGGGAAACTGATTCTGAATATTATGTCTAAAACATTTGCTACAAATTTTTTTTTAGTGCATTCAAACATTGCAGACTAACATGTGAAAATATATGTACTTACAAAGTAACTTAATATTTTCATAACAAAAACCAAGAGCAAAAAGGTTTAAAAAATAACCAAAATGCTGCTGACATCATCCTGCACTCGGGGGAACGTACTATTTTCGTCCAATCAAATTCTCTCTGGTCTCCAGAACGAGAACGCATACCAAATCCTTGCTGCGTTTTGCTTTACGAATCCCACGGCAGCAAGTACTTTCTGCGCATACGAGCTCAGCGCGGAGCGTATAGTGCAGTCTATTTTTAACAAGCCCAATCATATTAGATATGCACAGACTGTTTCTAACTGCCACTCTCTACTTGGCATCCTTGGAGATGGAGGGAAAAAATGAACGACAGAAGAAAGGAGCTCCTAATAAAAGCACAAGCATCTCTACTCCTCCATATCGTTCCCTCTCTCTTCGGCTTTTTCTTTCAGTAGCCTGAGGCTTTACAATTCAGCGTTAGGAGGCTTATAGATTACAAAACACACACACACACACAACTCAAAAGATGCTTATGGAATCGCTTTCTGAACCCAAAGCGGCGGTGTGAACTCGTGTTCACATTCACAGAAACGTGCAGCCTTCAGGAACACACACACACACACACACACACACACACACACACACACACACACACACGTCAGACCTGCTGAAGATCCCGTGACTCTGTAAAAACCTTTGACTACAGTGTTTAAAATTCTCACAGATATTATTTATGACATGCAAACCACTTAAATAATAAAAAAAAGATATGCATTTTAACTACGATCTACGATCTGTGAAGTTCAAGACTTTGAAAGCAAACATTATGTTTAGCGCATTTTTCCTGAAGACCGCCGAACATACTGCGGGTTACATCACCACGACATGCAAATGGTCACGCAAAAATATGATTATACTTCTGAAGCCAGCTGGATGCATAATTTAGTACGTGGAAAAATCAACACAGTGTTTCAAGATGAGGCATGATTTAATTATTCTGATCTCTCAGCTAATACTGATCTCTGGGGAGGGGGAATAAGAAAAATTCAGCTGTGGAGAAATAGGAAACAAACAAGAAACTCTGACCAAAGGGGATGAAAAACACAAGAGTTCGCATAAGCAGAATATTTTAAAAGTTATGACACACTGACATGCCAAAGGCCTGAATGAATATAAAATTACTGATCATCTAACATCACGGAGTATTAACGCAAACCAAAACTTGCGATGACTGACTGAACTTGTGAGGTATAATTGATGTTTAATACGTGGATAACAGGTCTAACACTTGACCATCATTCTTTGATGTGGCTAGAGCTAGCTAAAAACAAAATCAACAAATAAATAACATTAAAATATATGCAATAGAATAAAATAAAGAAACATTAAAAAAAAAAACACGAAAAACTAAAATAAAATAAGTAGAGGAAGTAAAATAAATATTCAATAAGTAACATAAAATGGACAAATTAAATAAATAAAATAATACATTGAATACAATAAAATGAGCAAACACATAAAAAAACGATTAAAAAGTAAATAAATAAATTAGTAAAATAAGCAAATGAAAACAAATGCAATAAAGTAAAACGAACAAATTTAAGTAAAAATACATGAATAAATTAAAATTAAAATGCAAATAAATTATATAAGTTCAATAAATAAGACAGAACAACAGACAAAAAAAACTGAAATACATATGCAAATATATGAAGTGAAAAAATTTAATAAATTAAAATAATTTAAATGTAAATACATAAACATACAAACAGTAGGGCATTCTGAGTGATCGCCTAAAAATCTGAATATGGATGATAGATAGATAGATAGATAGACAGATAGACAGATAGACAGATAGACAGATAGACAGATAGACAGATAGACAGATTCTCTGTAGGGACTGTTTCAGTAACCTCATGAATGCGTGCATCAGGTGTTAAGGTCATGAGTTCATTCACAGTAACACTTTCTGTGCGGAAAGATAAAAATAACACTTTTTCTCGTGTTTTTTTCTATAACCATAGAATACATGCCATCTGAGCTGCAGTCACGACCACACCAAGCCTTTACCTGATCAGCTTGCGTCAATAACATTATTTCTCAAAAATAATAATCAGTTATTAGTGTGTGTGTGTGTGTGTGTGTGTGTGTGTGGTATCGTGTCTGAGAGCAGATGAAAAGCTCCCGAGGATTACCGAGCGTGTGCATCACGACACACCGCAGGCTGCTGCATGAAATCATCTCACTGTCAAACTTACACACACTTTCAGACAGCTCTGCATTAATGTTAATGAGGATCCATGCACATCCCAATGCCATTCAAATAACGTATAAGTCCAGAATCGTACGTGTTGAGCGCAAAAAAAACACAAATAATGACAGGTCACCAAAGATCATTTAGGAGCGTTTGCTGGTTTAGGATCACGAGAGCGATTAAAACCAAAAAGCAGGAGAGATTAACCGAACTGACTAACTATACTAATATTAGCAGGTTTAGCAAGTCCCAAATGTTTCGTCTATTTGCTTGGGCATGTGTTCTGAAACGGAGCCGATCCAGACAGTTTAAGTGGCTTAATAACAGCTTGAGCGACAGAAAGACACGATTCTCCTGAAATCTCCAGCCGCCGGATTAGAGGACTTCACGTCAGTGGCAACAGAATGAGGTAAACACAGGAAGTGATGCGGCATATGGGCGTGTCTGGGAGCAACTTTTCACTTTGTTAACGCATCTAAGAAACGATCGGCATGGATGCACTTCCCTTCAGAACGCGCTCAACGCATTATCGGATTCTTTTCAATGGGGAACTTAAAAAAACCTCCATATGAGTCTTCAGTAGCTGCGCATAGAGGGAGGAGGGAGAAAGAGAGGAAAGTGCTGTTTCCATAGAAATAAGTCCATTCTGTCACCTTCTTGCTACTCTTTTTCTCATGCGTTTCTATTTCAATACACCCACATACTGTATTTTTCCCCCTGAACACTCTACGGACCGGTTACCTGAACTGCGCGGCCGGGAATCAATAAATATTTGATTTTGCTGAAGAAAATGCGAGTGGTGCAAAACTCCAGCTGGTTGCCGGGGCATCGCCGTGCGGTTGCTAGGGTCAAAATAAAGTACCAGCATAATCTGTGCACACTCAACTTGGATACTTTTGACGCAGTAGCTAGAGAATAAGTCAGCAGCGTTGCGTTGCGCTGGGTTTACCAGCGATGTTCTGCACAGACCTGGTGTCATGACACGCAGTGAGAGTTCACGCGCTGACGGCGTCGGCATCTGTGTTGGCATCCACTCTCTCTCTGCGCCCATCTGAGACGCCACCTGGACGCATTCTCAGCTTCTGTACGCTCACTAACGACAGCGTGCAACAAGGAGTCGCACGCGAATAACAGCTCGCGGCGAAAACGCGCATCGGGCTAATCTCTCTCCGCGGTTCGGCGTTAACAAACTCGCGCGTCGTCAACGATACTCACTCTAAAGGAGCGCTGCTCTGCTTTGGATCCAGTTCACAGGGGGCAGGTCCGCGCGAGGGAAGCCCAAGAGTGTCGGGTCGTCCTGGGCAGCCATGAGCTGGAGAACGGGCGTCTGCGGCTGGAGGTTTCTGAAGGACTCATCCTCGGAGTTCTTGAGAAACGGAGGAGTTGTGCGGGAGAGACGGATCGGATACGCGAGAGTGGGAAGAGAGAGGAGCACTGAGACGAAGAGGGGAGCGAGCTGTATCCTAGAGAAGACAGCAAATCGTGCACAACCTTCTCTCTCTCTCTCTCTCTCTCTCCACTGCAGAAGCTCTCTATAATCACAGTAATACAAGCAGACTGACTCACTGTTGAAACTCTGCACTCTCTCTCTATCACTCACATCTGATATTTATCTTTTCTCCCCACATCTGATTCCAATTTACGCTTTTTTTCCGCCTTGCTGCTTACGTCTTTATATCCATACCATATATTCAGAGAGCCTATCTACATATCGAACACTATATATCTGTGTCACACTATCATATCATAATCCATCTACATATCATGCTCTGTTGATCTCTGGTTATCAAGCCATCTCTGAGTCTTTAGCTATCGCTCTTTCGACATATCTATTATGCTTTTTCTACGCATTGCATTCTGTCGCTCTATATACCTATCGAGCTCTGACTCTTTACCACGCTATACCTAATATCTACATATCGTGCCGTCACTTCAGCTTGGCTGAAAAGCTACATTCAAATTTTGTACTCATCAGTTTTTTAATTATATTAAACTAATTATGGGAAAAAGCTTGTGGCTTCTCTCCTGAGGCCACAACAGGGCGCATACGTTTATGATACGTATGAATTTATTTGCTTAAAGATGCATGACAGCCAGCGGTTTAAATGGGTACGGCAAAAAACGAAGGCATCCCGCCCCTGAACGCACATTTCAGAGTAGAATTACTGGCTACAGCATTTTGTTTTTTTTAAAGAAACAGCTATGAAAACATAACATGTTTCCTAAGTATCTACAAACATGTTCTCTTTTGGCTTTAGAAGAGTAAAAAACTAACACACAGCACTTTTAATAAAGAAAGCAGCCTCGTGCGTGTATATTTAACACAGAGGACTGAAAACCACGATCACAGTACTTTTTCCATTTAAAAACATTAGGTGCAGTAGCCATCTCTCGACATGTCTTTTTTTTTTTCTTTTTTCTAAAATATAAACTTAATTGTTTTTACACTCTACATTAGTTTCACGTGGCTCTGCGAACACGTGAAGCAGTGAAAGATGTCCCTCTAGAAAATAAGCGAAATATAATTATTTTAAGTTCAACCAATATTCGAAATTCTAATTCTTTTTATTGTACTCTGTGTGTGTGTGTGTGTGTGTGTGTGTGTG
>NW_025047717.1:0-5926 GCF_018831695.1 Puntigrus tetrazona | reverse complement strand
CGAGAGAGGCCTGCAGTCATGAAGCGATCGCCTATTCTTTACTACTAGCTACAGCACCAAATAAACATCGGAAGTGGTTCAAAGAAAGAGAAAGCAGTGTTTGTAAGCACAGGGCTGCCTTGTGTGCAGTGTTACCGGAAAAAAACAATCATGACAGCAGCACTGGCAGAGAATGAAGTTGCATACATGCCACTACAAATGGGGAAATACTGCATTTAATCGATCAATCAGAGTTTCAACCACAGAAAGATGTCAATTAAGCAGCTTGTGAACAATGTCACGTATAACGTCACATTTAACTCCATAGACTGGCCAATAATTTACAAATAATGCATGCACTAAATTAAATAAGTTTGTTATTATAAAAACTGCAAAAGTGCAATTTAAAGGACTGCACGCAGATCGTTTGTTAATTTTAACTTTAAATATTACAGTAATGGACCAAATGACAGCGTTTCGGAAGCTTGTATCCATCACCAGACAAAAACATGAAAATATGTCAACTTTTTAGAAAATTCAAAAATTCAACACCATCTATTGCACATCTAATGCTGCATGTGAGGAATAGGTTGAAGTTAAAGCAGGTTATCTTGCGTTAAAAATCCAGCTGCTTCTCTGCTCTTACCTTGTGACATTTGTCTTGAGTGTCTTGCAGTTCTTTGCTTTTAAGGTGCAGTTTTTTTTCCATGGAGTTGGTCTTGGCAGGAGAGTTGAGCCCTGCGCCAACCGATCTGACGACACGAAGAAAAACACCCAATCAGAACCACAGCAGACATACAGCTACTCTCATCTAGTGACAAATCTCCAAGACAAAGATAAAGTCACTCACACACAGACGCCTGCTCAGCCTTTCCCATTCATTACACACTCCATTAGTTTCATGTGAATGTTAATTAACTCATTCAAAACCAAAGAACATCATCTTCACGTGGCGTGTATTAATTTATATGACACGAAGTAGACGTCAGGGAACATTCTCATCAGCTAACTGCAAGTGTCACAAAATCACAAACATCCACAAGAGAGCTACGTTTATATCGGATTAGATTAACTGAGATTTGTCATAACAAAACTCCAATTCAATTCATTAACAAGGACAGACTTTCCGCATCACGTCAAGACAATAATTCACTTCACATTCTCTCATTTCATCACACAACGCTTGTGCCTTGCTCAAGTCATCTGAACTCGAGGATCTCTGTCTCCGCCATTAGACATCGGCTCATTACAGCTGAAAGTGCTGAGGAGGGAAACACACACACACACACACACACGCACACGCACACGCACACGCACGCACACACACACGCACACACACACGCACACACACGCTGCTAAAGTGCTGATTATACCAGAACTCCAAACCATGCCGGAGGGTCACAACACCATAACAACTGTCATTCATTTACACAACCGTGTGAGTCTGTTTGAGTTTGAAATCAAATTACTGCAGTTTCCAGACTGAACCATAATTACTCATTTTAACAGCTTAATTAACCTGCACTCTCATCAGCGTGTACTCGTTTCATGATGTCATTTGCTCATATTAAACAGGAAGTTGACCTCTCTTCTCTCTAGATCCTGATCACGTTATTCAAGCATCTAAAGGACCTGAATGGAAACCCACACGCTGCAGAAAAAAGATGAACGGAGCAAACACATCATCACATAAAACTCAAATTGAAAGGGAAATGAATTCATCCTTTCTGAATTTCACATAGCCAATATTATATAATCTAAATATAGAAATGATAACCACAAAATTCAGATACAAATATATATTTAAAAAATCAGACATAGTAGTGAGAAATTCAATCAACTTTAAAATAAATGTACAAATTTAAGTCGCTCCTCAATGTTCAATGCTTGATGAACCGCTGCAACCAACATTTTTAATGAACCAGGTTAGGTCCGCAAATCGTTATTTATCATTTTCATCACATAAAACTATCATATCATAGATCATTTCAGAACACTTTGTATATAGTGGGTTACTTAAGCACAAATTATAGTTACTTTTTAACCATTTGTGGTCCCTGTGAAGTCCTTGAAAAGAACACAAATATATACAAACCTCAGACTGAAACAAGTAAAACTATGACTGTTTCCACACAGGTTTCCCAAACACTCCTCCCACTCATTTGACTCCGCCCCATGCCTGCCATTGGTCAGTAGAACGGTAGACTCCTCCCACTCTCCGAAACCGATGTGCAATATTTAGAAAGCAGCACAGATGCTCTTCAGGAAGCCAAAGCAGCAATGGATTGGAGTTGAAAACTTCTCACAGAGGAAACCAAGACACAAAGAAACGCCTAAATATAGAGAAGCGGCCGCCTACAACAGTATAAAAAGACACGTGAACCTCAGAACAAACCGACAAAGACAGGAAACAACTTGAGCTCCCACATGCTTCGTATGTCAGTGATTCAGAACTGATGAAATGTGGTCTGACGGATAAACATGCTCCAAATATAAAGAGAGAAATCCCAGCCACCGCACAATCACAACAGACATTACTAACAGAGACGGGGAGGGAATAAAACTGACAGAAATACTGCAGCGGAGGAAAGATGAGCCAATCGCAGCAGCTCGTGAATATTTGCTTCGACTGTCGTTCTGACAGCTCGCCCGCAGAGTCCTGAAGACCTTTAGCTTGAGCTTAAATCCCATTACAAACACAGTCAACGGTGTTCATGTTCAGCGTTTCCTGCTGAAGGAGAGAGAATCACGCTGCGTTTTAAAGTCCGTTCCTCTCGATAAACTCCCTCCGCATCCCAGAGAATAAAGAAAGATGGGCATTAACAGATGCTGCCTCTGATGAACAAATACTCCACAGAAATAATGGGTTTGAAAAAACTGAAATGCACAGAAACAAAAGCAAACAGGAAAACAATCAGTCAGGATTGAATCATTCTCAAACACTTGCCGAGGAACACCATCTCAAACAGCTGAAGAATTATTAATAATAACCAAAATAAAACTGGTGGAGAACGCAAAGAACAAAAATGCAAATCTAATGTCAAATATGTTTTGTCTTCCAGTAAAAATATCACCAGACAAAATCATGTAACAGAGTTGAAAGGAGCATGCAAAAAATGATTTCTTTCTTTATGCATGATGCAGATTCACAAATGCTTAGATCTTGTCATCATTTGAGCCATGAGCGTGTTCGATTTGTTCATCACACCCACGTACATATTTATTATATTTTCTTCAAAACTATCAACAAATCTTCAATGCGTGTAAGAATAACATGTAATGTTAATTAAGGCCTTCATTTTAAAAAAACAACAAAAAAAAAACAATTATTTAATGACTTTAATGTATTTCAATGCCCTGCCTAAATCCTGTATTAGCAATAATATGAACAAAATTCAGGTTTTGGCAATTTGCAATCCATATTAAGCCCCCGAGGCAATATTAAATATCAAATACAGTATTGTCTGTATTAATGATGTGTAGTTTACACAGGAAAGCAGATGAGGCTGGAATATGAACGCAGTCTCAATGATAATGTTTTTTTTAAATATATAAATGGGCATCCACTTAACATGAAACCGTGCACTGAGTTTATATTATATAAAACAATCAACAATAAGGTGTTTACTGAAAAACACCTTTTAATAATTTTAATATGCATTCTTCTACAGTACTAAATGTAAACTGCGTGAAAATAACTGGCGGTCAGTGGAGCAAAGCTTTGTTTTTCCTGCCGGGGTTTCCTATAAGAGTGTGACGTCACGTGAACCATCAACTACAGAATAGTTTTGGTACCAACTACCGACGATTTAGACCTTATTCTTGCCTCGCATCCGTATAAAACACAAAAACAAGGCTGCAGAAGATAATAAATCACATTCATTTCCTCCACGGAGCAGCATAATGTATAAAGACTCTGAGGATGCTCGTCTTCTGTAGAGGCACACGTCAGCTTCATTTTATGACCATCAATCATGTTTGAAAGCCAAATTGCTGGTGAATACACTACACAATAAACAGAAGTCACTGTTACCATGGAAACAAAAAGAAAGCTCAGCGGTGACCGCCCACTCCCATGAAGCATTGCGGCTGATGTAATCCGATCAGACTGCCTACACTTTTTACTTTTGTTTCTAATGAAGTTCATACTTTTTATATTTTTTTGAACTGCATTCGTTTGTGGTTTGACTCCATCACAAGTCAGACGTCATGGGATGGGTTTCATTAACTCTGTAAAGCACCAAGTGTGTGTCTTCTTCGCAGATGTTCAAAGAATCGTTTCATCAGAAACATTTACCTCAGAGCCGCTTGGTTTGGTTCATGGTTCTCTATTGAAGAATTTGTGCAGGAAATCTCTATGGAGGAAATGAACGTGAAAAATACTTCTAAACCAAGACTGCTGGACAAATGAGGAGCTGGAAAATAACACTTTCGTTCCCTGAAATAAAATAAACGATAACCCCGCTAGTTGCCAATGCAACATTCCTGATTTTAATTTAATTTACCTTGATGTAATTAAATATATAACTAGAACTGAAATAAAACAATACATTTTATAAACATAAAAAACGACAACAATTTAAAACTACTTAATTCTTCAAACTTTAAATACTTAAAATGTCAAAATAGTAATAAAAATGATAATAAATAGCTTTCATAATAAATGGCTGGCAAAGCTACTCATGCATTACGTTGTCTGTTTGAATTTTTCTGGATTCAGTTTTTTGATGATTTAAAATTTATTATCAAAAACAGCGGAAAAGTAAATTCATGTATAAAACTTTAACAAATGAACTCATCTTTTAAAATTGAATCAAATAATTGAAACAATTCCTTGCAAACTGCAGGTTTTAAATAAATAATGTTAATAAACTGCAGTATTATTATTTTATTATTATGCAGAATTCATATTTACATAGTCCTTTGCGCTTTAATAATCACAGGCACAAGTTTGATTCTGTAACATTCCGCATCATACAGTAAACTATTGCATCTGTATAATAATTCCATCTTGGTTTTCCACATCCTTAAAATCACAGGGCCCTAATTACGGTTCCAGGAGCATGACGGCACGCGTCGTCCAATCAAAACACGACTGGCGGAGCTGTGAAACGGAAAACCTCTGCACCTCCAGACCCCCTCGAGAGCGTCTAAACGCACACAAACACGCTTTCCACAGCATCGTACCAGTGAGGTCTAACCAGATTAGAGGTTCTGCCTGTTTGCTGTAAAGCAGTCCATTACCCAGCGCTTACAGACCTCCCTTCGGAGAAAACGGCGCCTCCCAGGGGTCTGATCAGAGCGGCCCACAACCGACTCGATTACGGGCCGCATGCGTCTGTGTGTGTAATTATAGGCTGTGCATCTCAAACCGAGCCCTTAGAGAAAATCCCGTCTCGAAGGGAAAACGCACCGCGACGGGAAAACATCTTTTGACCTTTGAGAATAGCGTTTCACATTAGCGGGCATCAATAAAGCTTTCAGGTGGAATTCAATTATTACGGCATTAATATCGAACTATTGATAATTCAAGCACGTCATCGCATGCGAAGGGCGTCAGAGCGTCTTGCTCTTTTTGTCTGAAGTGGGCGGCAGGCGCATTGACTAACTCTGGGCATCTGCGGCGGATGTAAACACACTTAGGCATTCGGTGAATACAGTAGCTATCGATCTGCTGGAGCGCTGATGCATTCCTACAACGGCTATTCTTAGAGCGGCTGACGGACAAAGACGAGGCTGACTCACAGCCTATGTTCGGTAAATGTTCTCCCGATGTTCCTGCGGCGACGCTGTCACACACACGCTGCGCTGCTTCGATCGCCGTCCAGAAAGGTCAGGCGGACCAGCGTGGAAGGTCGCTTCTGAGTGGCTGTGCACCGTTACAGATTTCAGAGCGTTCATGAGGAACGAGGACCTCCTCATACACACACGCACACTCTCACACGCA
>NW_025047716.1:0-446 GCF_018831695.1 Puntigrus tetrazona | reverse complement strand
CATTGACTAACTCTGGGCATCTGCGGCGGATGTAAACACACTTAGGCATTCGGTGAATACAGTAGCTATCGATCTGCTGGAGCGCTGATGCATTCCTACAACGGCTATTCTTAGAGCGGCTGACGGACAAAGACGAGGCTGACTCACAGCCTATGTTCGGTAAATGTTCTCCCGATGTTCCTGCGGCGACGCTGTCACACACACGCTGCGCTGCTTCGATCGCCGTCCAGAAAGGTCAGGCGGACCAGCGTGGAAGGTCGCTTCTGAGTGGCTGTGCACCGTTACAGATTTCAGAGCGTTCATGAGGAACGAGGACCTCCTCATACACACACGCACACTCTCACACGCACTCTCAAGCGCGCGCACACACGCACTCACACACACTCACACACACACACACACTCTCACACACTCTCACACACTCTCACACACTCTCACACACTCTC
>NW_025047715.1:0-2148 GCF_018831695.1 Puntigrus tetrazona | reverse complement strand
TCACACACACACTCACACACTCACACACACACTCACACACACACTCACACACACACTCACACTCACACTCACACACACACTCACACTCACACTCACACTCACACTCACACTCACACTCACACTCACACTCACACGGAGGCTGGTCTTTAAACAATCACATTTATGCTTTCCCTTTTAAATCACACTAGGGCTTTTTTAGCACAATTTTGATATTTTTGATATTGAGATTCATGCATCGTCTGAAAGATGAATAAATAAGCTTTCCATTGATGTCTTGTTTGTTAGAACAATAGGTCAATATTTGGCCTGAGATACAACGGTCAAAATAAATATAATAATATAATAAATAAACATCAAAATATTGAGAATATCACCTTTAAAGTTGTCCAAGCGAAGTTTTTAGCAATGCAATTTATGAATCAAAATTAAGTTTTAGTAAATTTACTAAATTTAAATTTACAGGAAATGTAAAAAAATATATATATATTCATCAAACATGATCTTTACTTTATACATAAAGGAAAAATGAATCATTTTGACCCATGTCTTGTTGTCTTTTGCTAAAAAATATACCTGTGCTGCTGAAGACTGCTTCAGGCTCACATTTGCTCTGAAAATAGCACTGATTTTTCACTAAATGAACAAGAAATAATATTTAATGATTGCCACATACATGCATCCATATACAAAGAAAAAAATTGATTCAATGAATTCATGTAATTGCACAATCTTCAGGAAATTTAAAGGGCAAATAAAAGTGTGCACTAGAATCAGCACATTATTTAATTAAGCAATTTTCATTAATTGAATGATTTTATGCGGCAGCTTAAATGCATAATATATTGTAACAAAGTATTTATTTATTTTAGGGGAGCAAAATGTTTCCTTTTTGGTAAAGTTGAAAAATGTCCATTATAAATTCAATGGGGGAAAAAAAACATTGTTTTGTCACTGTAAATAAAAGCTGCTAGATTTCATGCACACAAGCTCGTTATAAATGTGTCACGAAATCTCACTGTCACCTTGTGCAAAACTGAACCACGCTTTCCTGCCAAATATTTGAACAGACGGCTGAAAATTCATCTTTGCTGAGCTCGGAGAACTGCAATAAGGCCTCAAACACGATTTAGCTGCGAACACTAAAATGTTTTAAATCATCGTGCAAAAAAAATAAAATAAATAAAAGATCTACTCAAGTGAGTTGAAGCGACTTTAAACCGATGAGATAGCGGCCACATATCCACAGAAGAATAGAAGAAAACCATCCTATCGCCGTTTCCAGATCAGATAGGGTCAGAATCACAAAGCAGCGTCTCAAACTACTTCAGATAATCAGAGGGTTTGTTGAGGTGAAGCCGTGAAAACTCCTCCTGGTGGCAAAACACGATAAAGTCGCTCGCGGCGTGGCATCCAGACGCCAGATAAAGGGCTCGAATTCTTCACCCGGACAGCAGCAATAATTCTATCATCGTTTACGGACCATAACGAGGCTTCGGGAGCCCAACAGCCCCTGGTCACTGCATGCATGTCAACACGAGGGCGAGAGGATGAGCACGGCATCTCGTTATCGGACAAACTATTCATTTACTGACAAACCGGTTAGTCTTTGAGTTATCCGAGCAGCGGCGCATCACTCAGACGCTCCGTGAGTCACAGACAGAAGAGGAAGCCACCTACTCTCCGGTCATTACAGGATGAACCTGCAGCAGACAGGAAGCGCTCCAATTAGAGCTCTGACTCAACCCAGAGACACTTCAGCAGGGCGTGCATCATACAGTTAATGCACTTTTACTACACGACGGGGTAGAATGTTAAACGATCACTGTGATAACAGGGGAGCGCTTCGCTTTGTTTTAGGAGTCAATTAGTTCTCAGAGACAAACGCTGGCTGCTTTATACATTTACATTTGTACTTAATAAATGGGATTAATATATTTGCGTTTATGCATTAAACAGATGCTTTTATCCAAAGTGACTCACACCATATTCAATATTTAATAACATTTACTAATGCGTGTAAAGGTCTCCAAAACACAGCTTAAAAAGCCTGTGACACACACATTTATTACTGTAATGCGTGTTCTTTTCAGAATTTATTTTTTTTACTTCCAGTGATGTTTAAACTATACAACGGTTTTATTTTATATT
>NW_025047714.1:0-1086 GCF_018831695.1 Puntigrus tetrazona | reverse complement strand
TTATGCATTACGATGATGAAAATTGGAGCAAAGACAAATAAGACAAATATGACCATGATGAGGTTTTTTGAATTATGGCAACAAGAATTGGAAGCGAAATAAATTAAATGAAAAAACATTACATTAAATTAAATTAAATTGTTTTGCATTATGAAAATAAAAATAGCGGGGGGAAAAATCATTATAATAATTAGGGTAACGAGATCTGAAGTTTTACGCTTTTACAATGCTACGATGGAAATATTTATTATTATTATAACTTTACTAGCAATTTTGTGTTTCTTCGCTTTTTTCCTTTAATGAAACGGCAAGGTTCACCTCCCTTACATTTCCATTTTACCCAATTACTGTGACAGATCTAGTCCAATAAGGAAAGACGGATCTACAGGGAGCAAACACACAAAGGTGGCACGTGAGGGAGGTCCACGTCTCAACAGCGTCCCTGAAAGCCGACCAGACGCCGCCGGACTGTAAATCACCGATCCTAAGGCACCGGTGTGTGTGTTTATGAAGGATAACGTCCAAGCGTTCTGAACGACACACCTACTGCATGCACCAGTGAGAGCGCTTCACCAGACCTTCGGTTTGCCTCGAGACGGATCCAGCTCTCTCATATCGCAGCGCATCTCCAGAGGAGCCCGTCCACCAATCAGCAGCTGCGCTCCCGCATTAACATTCCCACGCTGCTCTGCTGGAGCCGCTCGTGTTGCGCTTGGAAACGCTATACGAAGAAGACGGCAACGACACGACACGGGGCTGGACGAACACGCATTTCAGGAGTAGACCAAGAGGAGCAGCGTATAAATGAGAGACGGAGGGGGAGCGTGGGAAGAAAGCTCACTCCGGTTACCATAGAAATGCTTTCTGGGTTCATTCTCGTTCTGACTAACGTTATAAAACCTCTCTTTTTCCGTTTCCCTTCAGCTCCTCGAAAAAAAAAGGGTTATTTACGGCTCATCGGGGATCAGGTTCCTGACCCGAGACCTTCACCTGATTCGACACATCGTGATCATACAGACGCAGCACGTCACAATAAACTCACGCCTGAATGCATCCAGAGACGCAGGGAATCACTGGGAGCATGTC
>NW_025047713.1:0-1147 GCF_018831695.1 Puntigrus tetrazona | reverse complement strand
TATTGCATTAAAAATCAACCACGAAGATGCACGCGTTATATGCACGAAGAGAACTGGGGTAGAATAAAATAAAAATGACAAATTATGTTAAAAACCATTACAGTAATAAGAGTTGATTTTGCATTTTGATAATGCCCGTTGGGGGAGGGGATGAAAAAAACATTAAATATTCATAAAAAACGGTAAACGGTAAAAAAAGGAATGGAGGAGGGTTAAACAATAGTCTATTTTAAAGTGGAAAAAAATTACAATTATGTTTGAATTAGAGTAATATTACAGTTCATGAGGTTTTTTTGAGAATAACTAACCATAAAAACAGTAATGAGAATTAGTCAAATTAGCTTAAAAAAAAAAAAATTGAAAATAAATATTTTGCATTGTGGTAATGAGAACATGGTTTTCATGTTTTTCTTCTGATTCAGAGATTTGAACGAGTTCTTAACAGATTAGCGCGAGATCCACCGATCCAAACAGAAAGCCTCCCGATCAGACCCTAACGCAAACCAAAACAACAGACTAAAGGCTGACCACATCGCAGCAAACACAGAGCCGATCACGTTACACTGTGTTTACGCACTGCCTTTCATTGTGCTACAGATCATATCTCACACACACACACACACACCAGGCGAGGGTTTCCCGTTCCCCTGCATGCACATGGCAACACATGCATGAGATAGTCTCCAGACATAAAAACAGCAGCGCGCGCACGCAGCTCCCTCCCATTCATCTCCAAGACATTTGAAGTGAGAGAACCGCAGCTTTCCCCGCAATACCTCGCATTCAGCCTCAATGTTGCCTGGTGACAGTCGCCGTGGTGATGTGGCCGTCTCCGCACCAATGGACCACCTGTGACTAGACTAGTAAAATCAGAATGTGTGTGTGTGTGTGTGTGTGTGTACTCACTCAGACTTGGCCAGCGCGCTCAGGGCCCGACTGAAGCACCACCCTACAAAGGGCAGGTCTCGTCCGTGGAAGCCTGAGCGAGGATGATCTCGCTGGGCAGCGGCCACGGGGCGGGGGGGCCTCTCGGGCTCCTCGAAATTGGAGGTGTCATCCTCAGAACGCAGAGACGGAACGAACGGAGGAAGCGCTGGAGGAGACGAGAGGAGAAAACCTGTGAGGTGGTCGCTGAGAAAAACAGACT
>NW_025047712.1:0-1875 GCF_018831695.1 Puntigrus tetrazona | reverse complement strand
TATATATATATATATACAAAAATCAAAACAATTAAATGTATAATCATTTTATAATTGCATATATAAATGTAACAAAAAATGAACAAATGAATCAGTTTAATATCAAATGCAATTATAAATTTGATTTTTGTTCACTTTTCCTTTATAATTATGAACCTATAAGCATATGTTTTTATGAAAAGAACAGATGAACCGTTCACCACCAGAAGACGGTGAGCTCTGAGAGTTACAGCGTATTTAACAGAGCAACCGAACCAAGGCTCTCTTATCTCAAAATATCAAGGATAATGGAGCCACTAACATGAAAACTCGTGACAGACAGAACAGCAGATATAGAAGTACATGTATTGCAGTTTTGTCTTTATTTATTTTTTTTATTATTATTTATTTCTCACAATCTGTGCTTTTTCTGTGTGATGTGGAAAAAACTGCGCCACGTTGAACGTGCAACCCAATGGCCAGGATCTGAGTTTGTTTTCCACCAAAGCCTCAGAAAGCTTGGGTCACACTTAGGACCAAAGTGAAAATACGCTGTGTTTTCCGCCAACTGGCAACCCGGGGGTTCTGAATCACGATTGGGTAAAGTGGCAGTGGGCGGGGTTTCACAAACCAGAAGCCGTCGTTCCACATTTTCAAAGGAGAATAACTGACTGAAGCATTGTTTTTCAAATACATGTACAAAAAAAAACATGCTTAGCATTTTTATGCTTTAGTAGAGTCAAAATCCTGCATGTAGCACCATTAACTTTGGCATACGACTGCAGTTTAGTGGTAGGATCCTGCAGGAACAAAATCCTGTAGGAAACTCTGCATGAGCAAGAGATGCGTTTCACTGTGTGTGTGTGTGTGTGTGTGTGTGTGTGTGTGTGTGTTATCTCATTAGTCTTTGGCTGTGTGACTATCTGAGCCCTTCTCTCCGTGAGAACACCTGCACACTCCATAATCTGACTAATGCCACAGAAATCCACCCGCTGCCCCCCGGAGGAGCACAAGTGTGTGTGTGTGTGTGTGTGTGTGTGTGTGTGAGTGTGAGTGTGTGTGTGTGAGTGTGTGTGTGTGTGTGTGTGTGTGTGTGTGTGTGTGTGTGTGTGTGTGTGTGTGTGTGTGTGTGTGTTAATGCATCATTAAACCTTCGGTGGCTTTTTATTTTCCCATAAACAGTTTGTTATCAGAGTGTGACTAAAAATGCCGTCATATGACGTGAGCTGATTTCCAGTGTGCACATCACTCCACGTGCACTGCTGCAGTACGCCACCCCCCCAGCTAACAATCCTAAAGTCTTAAAGCAGATATAGAAGAAAGTCTGAGCTTTATGCCACAGTCCCGATGAATTAAGTCAGATCATCTGCGTTTCACCTGCAGAGCAATCCGTGCACTCAGACACATCCCAGCCCACTATAACAAATCCGGCAATTACACCAGAGGTGTGAGAAATAGCAGCAAGCCAGGCTAACGCTAACCTGTATAATAACCTGTAATTAACAGGTACGTGGAAAAATTACGTAGCAGACACAACGACGAGGTTCCTGACGGCTGCGCGGCTTCAGAACGAATTAACTTAACTCCGAACGTCTTACCGTGTCTGAGGTTGGTCCAGTCGACGGAGGAGAAGAACGGATGCGAACGCAGGCCCTCGTATCCCAGACGCTCCCGTGATCCACATAACAAGCTCTGCAGCAGGTCCACAAACTGAGCGCTGGCTCTGGGTTCCTCTGGAAACTTCAGAAAGCGCTAGGGCCAAAGTTGGGAGATGTCATTTACCAAGAATTAATATGATCGATTTGACTGCACTGAGACTCTAAAACAGTAAATAAAATAATAAAAATTGTGCTTGTGTCTACATATATATGGACCTGACTGTATATATTGATATAT
>NW_025047711.1:0-3179 GCF_018831695.1 Puntigrus tetrazona | reverse complement strand
ATATTATATTTAACGAATATTCAGATTTTTTTTGCATTTATGCATTAATGCTAAACTAAAAAAAGTGTGTTAATTACAACATATAATACAAAACAAAACAAAAGTAAACTAAAATAAAATCAAAGCTGGTGTGTATGTTAGATTATTCTTCTAGATTGATTTTATAGATTATTATTAGCCTAAAAATATGCTAGATTATACATTAAATGTGAAATTTATAATTAGGTCTCCCTTTCAGGGAATTAGAAAAAAAGAAACAAAAACATAAAACAAAGATAAAATAGAAAAATAAATAATATAATGGCATGATTTTGCATTGTTTGTTATGGAATAAATCTGATTAAAATCATATGGAATCATGCATTATAAAACAACATCTTTTTACAGTTTTTGTAGCAGAATGAAAAACTCTGGAATGTAAACATTACACAAATAAGCAGCACACTTCAGACTAAACTTCCGAACATTCACCTGAAAGTTGATGATGTTGTTGATGGTTTTTGTGGACGTGCCGTCAGCGAAGGGGGACTTCATGTAAACCATTTCATACGCGATGACTCCCAGGGACCACCAGTCGCTCTCGGGGCCGTAGCTGCACTTCGGCCCTCCACTGAGCGCGGACAGGATCTCAGGGGCCAGGAAGTCTTGAGCGTCCAGCGCGGGTGTGGAGCACGTCACCTGACCCAGATAACAACACACCCTTCAACTCATCTCTTCAAAGTGCACCTCATTTAAACAGAACCGAAGGGTCCTCTCTGAAGGACGTCTTCACACTCATTACCGTTCTGTTAGCGCTCAGTCTGGCTGCCGATCCGAAGTCGGCCAGTTTAATGTGACCCGTCCGGTCGATCAGAACATTCTCTGGTTTAATCGCTCTGAGAAAAGAAAGACAAGCAGGAACGAATGAGGACGAGAACGACACAAAGCTCAATGAAAAACATATATATTATACATATTTCTAACCCATATTTAGGTTTCATTATACATCACAGCCTCCCTGTAAAGTGTAAGAAATCAAAACAGGTGAATTTAAAAAAGGTATTATTAACTTCTAACAGGCAAACTATTTAAGAATGGAGTCATTCCTCCAGGAAACTAAAAAATGAATTTTATATGAAATAAAATAAATAAAGATATAATCTTTTTGGTGAGTCTATGAAATACTGGCATCTAGTATATTCCAGCTTATTAATAAGAGTTAAAATAAACAGTCTCTCTTACAGGAATATAAAAATAATAATAATAATAATAATAAAAATAAAATAAATAAATATCTCTGTTGAGTCAATTAAATTAAAACGGTAGTCTACCAAGTACCAATAAAAGTTCAAATAAACGAATCGCGTAAAACGCTCGTGTAAAATTTACCCTCTCTTCCAGGAATAAAATGAGATCAAATCGATTCAGATAAAATCTGTTAGTCTTTCTTAAGGGCAATACATTTACAACGCCTCTCTTCCCGGAAAAACAAAACACACACAAAACAAAAAAAACATGCACTCAGATGCAAATACAGTCATTTAAATAATAAAAATGTCTACCTCTCTAGCTAGAAAACAGTAAATGACGGCTGTTAGGATTGTGCTGTTTAACACAGATAAGAGTGTGTGCTTGTACCTGTGCACGTATCCCATCTGATGGAGCGAGTGGATGGCCTGTGTGAGCTCCGCCAGGTAAAACTGAGCCATAGACTCGTCTAACTGATCTTCATACCTGTTCATCAGAGCCATGAGATCCCCGCCGGGCAGGAACTCCATCACCTGAACAGAACACCAACACACGAGGGGGAAGCTCTCGAAAGTGTTTGACCACTTCAGTCACGCTTGTTATGCATTAGATAGCAAAATACTAAACCAATGCTACAGGGGTTTTTGCATTCTGAAGTGTGTGCACAATCTTTCTCTACAAATGAGGCTTGCTTTGAGATTTTATGCGATGCTGCGACAGTCCGAGCGTCTCAGAAAGTGGGAAGCTGGGCATCATCTCTCACAACGTGATCTTGCGTAATAATCACCTGTGAGGGAATCTGTTACCGTGTCCGCTCGGTTTAATTAGCAGCCAGTCGTCTCGATCACACATCCGCATTCCTAATAAAAGCTTGCGATTGCGCCATTATCATTCTAATTAGACAATTAGCTAATTAGCTTAGCGAACTGCATCTTGTGAGAGCCAAAGAAAAACAGCAGAGAAAAGCGGTGTATATAAAGGAATGGCTGTGAGGTTATTAATAGGCGCTGTATCTGCCACAATATCAGCCTGAAACCACACCACGGGCTCAGATTAATTACTCCATAAAAGATCTGAACATGTAAACAAAGAGACTTGTGATGTATAAACCTCTCCGGCACGAGAATGAATGCATGCAAATGCGAACGGTTAATTATTTATTGTGATGATTTGGTGATTTGCAGCAGCGATGCATCTCTGACCGATACATCAATAAGACATTTTAGAAGCTAATGCATAAATAGCCGGAGTCGTTTTCCTGGAATGGAACATCAAAGTGATCGTAATCATTAAAATTACGTCCCAAATATTCCCGAGAGATTATACAAGACAGTCACGTGAAGCATGTGGGGGGAAAACGACTCGTTCTGATTAAAACACACTTGATTCATCGTCTCACAGCGTCCAGCGCGTTTACATGCGACACACAGCTATCCTGTCATTTTCCTCCTTTGCCTCGTGACCCTTTCCAGCACAGCTCGGATGATTTGTTGCATCTGATCACATTCTGCGGCGGAAAAGACATATAAAGCTTTGCTTGAATAAAACGTCTGATTTCTTTGTCTCGCCGAGACTAATTTCGTAGCATTTATGCATCCCAACGACACACGATAATTACATAAACAAAGTGTCATTCGGCAAAATGACACATAATGATAATACTTCATTTCCACCAGGCATCACGTGTGTCTCCAGACACGACCGAGCCAACGTTTGAGGAGACAAAACTTCGAGAAATGGTCAAAACACATACATATTTCATATGCATGTCAGATATTAAAAATATTTTCATAATAAAACTATATTATGTTTATAGCAAAAGAATAATATTATAATTCTATTTATTAGTATATACCTGTCACAAATATATACTTTGTACATTTAATAATATGACTATGAATATACACAATTATAATTTAGTTATAGAAAATAGAAATGTTATCATATCATAT
>NW_025047710.1:0-2418 GCF_018831695.1 Puntigrus tetrazona | reverse complement strand
TATATATATAAAAAATTATTAACCAGTAGCCCCATAAATCCAATTCAAGGAAGTTTTGATCCTCGTGCAGCATTTTCAGTCACATGTGAATGAAAACGTGTCGCATCTGATGACGCTAGAGCTGTTTTTAACTTGAATGTCTCTCTCTACAGGAAATATTCTCTCTAATTCTGATCCTATACTTTGAAGTAAACGTCACGTCCTCATCTTCAGGTCAGACTGCAGCTCTACAGATGAAAGACGCAGACGGGGTTTGCACAGATCAGGGCGAGAGCACTGTGAACATTCGCTGCATTGTCGCCCGCCACGATCACAAACATCCATTAGAAAGACAGGCAAAGCGCCGTGTTACGCCCCGCTGCTGACACAAAGGGAGTTTC
This sequence comes from Puntigrus tetrazona, assembly GCF_018831695.1. Classification (NCBI taxonomy): domain Eukaryota; kingdom Metazoa; phylum Chordata; class Actinopteri; order Cypriniformes; family Cyprinidae; genus Puntigrus; species Puntigrus tetrazona. The sequence goes on along the minus strand of NW_025047710.1, from coordinate 2,038 downwards.
AGCTAAATAAAGCAACCGGATCATGTTTTTCTATCCTCTTAAAGGTGAAGAGCATCATGGATGTAAAAAAAAAATTATAATAAAAATACAGCCTCTATTTTGATATGTGGCACAGAAAGAACAGTGCAGTTAACAGCCTGACATCTCAGTCTTTTAAAGAACACACTGTTAGGTTACGTAATCATGTTTATGTCCGGCTAAATTATCTCATTACGCACATTAATCTCAGTTCCTGTACATAATTCCTCATGCGGTTTCATTTGCAGTAACTTGTGATTAAAAAAAAAAAAAGTCTTGCGTCAGATGTCTTTTAAAGAACAAAGTCGCATGAAAACATCACCAAACGCCGGCGGTCTGAAGAAACTCTAGCCGTCACTCACCAGGTAGACGTGGTCCTGGTCCTGGAAAGCGTGCTGGAGCTGAGGGATCCAGGGACTGGAGTTCAGGGCCAGGATGCTTCGCTCTTCCTCGAAGAACGCCGCCTTTACCACAGACATGAGAAAACTCGGTCATTTAGTGGATGCTTTCGGCTTTTATTATGGTGAAGAAGTAACCTGGCGTTGTATTTTGTGCTCAAGTTTTACAGTTTGGAATTGGCTGGTGTTATTTTCTCAGGAGCTAGTAATCTAGATCTAGTCCTAACCAGGTGAGCTGCGAGCAAGTCATTTACCAAACCAGTAAGTGCATAGTCTGTCCGCACTGGAAGTGAATGCTTTGTGAAAAATACAGGAAATCAAAGCAATAAAATCACGATGAACCAGCGGCAGCGGCATATCTTTTCCTCAGAGTGCGAAGGAAAAAAATAAATAGTGCACGGTTTATTATCTGGTGTCGAGAAGGTTCTGAATGCGAGGTTCACTCTTGGTTAGGACGCCGTGTAACGCTTCAGGTCTGGAGGAGACTCACGTCGTCCTGTGAACGCAGGCTGGGTTTGTCCCTGATCTTCACGGCGCACACGTCTCCTGTAGCTTTCTCCTTCACCACCTGCACCTCAGAGAAGCGCCCCCTTCCCACGATGCCCCTCACCTCAAAATCCCTCTCACCGGGAAGCAGTTCCTGAACTTCAGCCACCACTTCAGCATCTGACACACACACACACGAACGCCGTAATATAACAAAAACAAGGGCTGCGTGGTTATTTGACTGCACATCCAGGCGCTTACATTTGTTGACGAAGCTGGCCACGTGCTTGATCTTCATGAGCTCTGGTGTGGCACACTCTTGATAGAGCAGCAGGAACGCATCGATCAGAGCTTCTCTGGGAACTCCACCGACTCCCGAGGAGACCGGAGCAACGCACTTTCCCTGGAAAACCACAAACATTTATCTTGGAACACAGTTTAAATACAAAGAGCGTATGCTTTGCGAGGTCCGATATGTAACGCATTCTTTCTTAATCAGCAGAAAAACAACACAGAGACGTGATTCCTGTCTGAATCGGAGTCATATTACAGCCTTTTTCACATCCATCAATGATTCAAGGCATTATTTATCCTTTGCAGATTGCAATTTAAATTATGCATTTTGACTATTTTGTTTTGCAATTAATTCAGTGACTTAAATGTGTGTGTGTAGGTTTCTTTTACGTACAGATGCATACAGGTTATTTGCATGAGAAATATTACTAAATGCTCATCAATAGCCGCAGTCCGACCAGACAATGGCAGTCAAAGAGTGCTAGCTTTGACTTTTGGACAAGATGCTGTCTTCGGTATCTGCTAATAAGTGCGAGTGTTATTCTCACCTGCAGCAGCTGATTGAGTCGAGCGCAGCGGCTGGTGATGGAGTCGACAGCAGACAGGTCTTTAACGCTGCCGTGGCCTCCATATTTAAACTTCAACATCACTGCAGGACGAACATGAGCTACAGTCAGTACATGTCACTATACAAGGACTGTCCCAGTACAAGTGAGCTGCCTATTCATGCATGTGATGCCCTAACATGTTTTAGAAGGAGTTTAAGACCTTTTGAAACCTAATAGAAAAGAAAAAAGTTTTCATACCCCATCGACAGTTTTGTTTTACCTCGATTTAAGAAC
>NW_025047709.1:0-859 GCF_018831695.1 Puntigrus tetrazona | reverse complement strand
GTTTTTTTTTTTTTTTTTCCAGTGCATGCAATATTTAATGCCTTTATAAATGGCGTTAAGACGACTGCATCAAAGAAATAATAATAATAAAAAAAAAAAAGTGATGTCCACAGAAAGCACTTTAAGCGTCTAACGTCGAATACGTTTTTGGAGAATAAAACGTCAACATTTCATCGAAATAATGTTGTTCAGCGTAACACGGCATTTTTTTGTAAACATTCACAAAATGAGCTTATTTTTATTTTTACATATTAAAATATATAATACAATAAGAAAGCATATTAAATTACAACTAATCAGTATTTGCGGTGAAATGAAATACACCTTTAATGTGTCATAAATTGATTTTTGTTGTAAATACGCCTGATAAGATTGTTACACTGAATTTATCATGTTATTTAAAATATATCACAATGTGAATCATTTATTAGCACTGCGGTGATAATACAGGCAGCAGTGATTATTCTTATTAAATACGTGTTGCTATATATGTACCATAATTATCATGCAGGTATCTCTTTTTTTTATGCAGACTCTTAGATAACAACATATATATGCGAAAATACACAAAAAATTTATTAAACATCCAAAGCAATAGATGAATGAAATTATATAACCATTAAATCATAATACAGGCATATCAAGCGTTAAAATATGAATATAAAAACAAGACTTCAACGAAAGTAAAAGCTTAATTACATACAGCAAGTTCGTGTAAAATCATTTGTAAACAAAACTTCTAAGTCTTGCAGATATTTTATGACGTTATATTTACTAAAAAGAAAAAAGTACTTAAAAAATGACTGTCCCACGACGTAAATAATAATAATAATAATAATAATAATAATAATAATAAACA
>NW_025047708.1:0-1001 GCF_018831695.1 Puntigrus tetrazona | reverse complement strand
ATATATAATGATTAAGGTTATATAGATCTTCTGACAAAGTTGATCAAATTATTTTCAGAAGGTTTACTTCATTGTCAGCTCTTTTGTTTTATAGATGAGTGCATCCAAAGCCCAGGAAAGGTAACGACATGCTGCATTACTTACACAATTCACGATTAATTTATAACAAACTGGACACTTCAGAGAATAAATGACTGGAATGGATTGCAGAATATTTTGTCTGTGTCTCTGCCGCAGCGGTGAGGTGAGAATGGGACACTCTCTGAACACAGACGAGAGAGAGTTTATAGCCAGAAGGAAAAACACTGTTCTGCAAAGCCTGCAGAAGCTTAATATACACTGCACTCAGGTAAAACATCTTATATAATACTTCATAGATATGTATATGACCAACGGATAATTCTATCATACAGAGAAACAGTGATCACGTGTCCACATATTTTGCACATGTGATCATGTTGGTCACGTCACCACATGCTGAAAGATAATAGAGCACATGTGGCACAACGACAATATTAATAATGCTATGGGAACGGTGATTGAAAACATTGAGCTATTATTATTATTTGTGAACAAATCTGAAATGGTGCATACCCAGTGAATAAAGGGGTCATGATGTTTCTAAAAATAATTATTTTGTGTATCAGCTGTAATGCAATGTGTTTATAACCCCTCCTTCCTGAAGCGTGTTGATTTGTACAAAGCTCATAGTTCCAAAAAAGCAAGGTGTGCTCTGATTGGCCAGCTATACGGTGTGCTCTGATTGGCTGAATGCCACGAGCGTGTCCCGGGGCTATGACACAAAAACAATTACGTTACAAATTTTGTTGCATTCAGGGGAGACACAATTAATGATTAGTAAAGGATCTTGCTCTGAGTTGAAATATTTAAAAGCAAAGCTTCGGAGAAGAATCCGTTGCTAGGAAGCGGAAAGTTCGAAATTGACGGACGTTTAGGGTCAGAGAAACACCAAACAAGCTGGTTTCTAGTCTAACAAACTG
>NW_025047707.1:0-542 GCF_018831695.1 Puntigrus tetrazona | reverse complement strand
TCTCCAGAACATGGCGCCCGCAGCGACGCTGCAGACAAAGTAATAGCTCCGCCCTCTTCCATCTTTCTTTTACATTTTACATGTAATGAGAATAAACCCACTCTGTGACCTAGTAAAGTGTGGTATGTTTAAACAAGCCATATCTTAAACAAGATATCTCTGGTTTTGAGAAAGGAACAATGGGTTGCATTGGGTGTGTCATTAATTAGCCTCGTTTCTTCATCCAGTCTCGTCTATACTCCATGTTTGTGCCACCCTGCTTGTTGGACTAATTTTACGTGGATTATTAATTTATTGTACTCTTCATCTTTGTCTGCTCCTTACCACACTGTTCTGTGACACTACCAGGCTGTAGTTATTCATTTTAAATTCTTCATACTATGAAGTATAAGGATAAGCGTATATGGATTGTTTAATTAAACTTGATGGAATTTTATGATATGATTGATGAAAACTGTTTCCTGAGGTTTATGCTTTAAGTGGCGTGTGTGTTTTAGGATAAAATGCCGAACATAGCATTACTGGGTTCTGGAGGAGGACAG
>NW_025047706.1:0-2071 GCF_018831695.1 Puntigrus tetrazona | reverse complement strand
CTTCTCTGAGTGCATGGCCTCCTTATACAAGGAACCAGACTGGTCCACCAAACTAGAGACTATGAAAGACAAAATCATCGAGAGAATCAGCGGTCCAGGAGTCAGCTGGGACGACAAAGTGGCCAAACTGAAGAAATATTACATGAAAGACTTCTTCAGCTTGACTGACCTCTGGGCGGTGTTGTTTGTCACATCATATGTGAAGGAGGTGAGCTACTATTCCTAACACAAGCCACCTTCACTTGATGAGGGTACACGGGCTCATGTTCAGTTTTAAAGTGCATGTGTTTTTCGGGTTGAATATTATTAGATAAGTGTATGTGTGTTGTACATACTCTCACACTTTACATGCTTTCATCCGGGTTTGATTGACGTCAGAGTTTTGTACAATTCAATGACGAATCCAAGGTTTGCTGCTGATTTGAATGAAATGAAGTGAACTGCTATTAATGAAATATTATTTGATCAAATGCAGGCACAATAGAAAAAGGGAAAACTTTAACAAAAGTCCCAAGACCAACACGGGGAACATATAACAGATATATTACCACCTGAGTTCTGGAAATGTTGAAATTTGAATAAAATGTAAACTGAAAGACTTTCAAATCACATGAGCCAATGTTTTACTCACAATAGAACATAGATGACATGACATTAGATATGAAAATGAGCTCTTTTCAAATGTGATGCTTGCCACGGGTCTCAAAATAGTGGGGATGGGGGCATTTTTACCATGGTTAGGCATTCATTTTATTCAAAAAGTCCAAATATTTTAATAATTCCAATAATTGTAACAGCAAAAGTTTTAAATGAAAAAAAATTTAATATTTGCAATATCTTGATAAATTGATCAAGACTTTTAACATGTTTGAATGATTAAAGCAATGCTTTTATTCACTCACTGCATTAATAACATTACCGATAGCGTTAAAAATATAATCCATGAGAATGAATATGATGAGATCTACTCAACATGTTAAAAAAAATAAAAGTGCCACTTCTCTCAAAGACGTCAAGCCCTTGGTTGAACCTTTTGATGGTTGTAAACCCAAGAAACTTTTTTTCAAATATTTCAAGGCCCTTTGGGATGATATCAGTGGAGAAACCACCGACCATCTTCATTTGGTAGAGAAACACTCTTTCTAAAAGGTTCAGCCACTGTAGAGATCCGATTTTTACATTTACAGCTTGTTTTTAAAAATGTCATGATTCAAGCTTTTTAGCGATCGCCGATGCGGTCTCCACTACACATGACACGATAAAAAATATGTTCTCTTCAGATCGATGAACAAACGATTTCAGAGCAGTGGGACCAGCACAGTAAAGACCCGTACCCCGTCTACGCAGTGATCGACAAGCAATGCAAAAAACGCGAGGAAGGAGGTCTGTGATTGTTTTGGAAAGAGACAGAGTTTTAATGCGTTTCTGTCAGCTGTTACAGTAAATGGTGGTGCTTTCTGTTTTCTGCAGACCCCTGGCTTGAGGTCAGTCCACATGAAGCGGGTTACTCCCTCACCGGAGCGTTTGTGGACACCTGTAACTTCGGCAGCCAGTTCGAGAACGGCTCCAAGAAAAAACACCAGCCTGAAATGGACATGCTGTACCTGCAAGGTAACGAACTCACAGAGAGAGCAGGAGTAGCTCAATAGAAACGTGTGAGACCCTGGATCACAAAAACAGTTATGAGGACATTTTTTTTCAAACTGAGATTTATACACGTACATATATATCCACTGATGTATTGTTTGTTGGATTGAAACAAGTTCGATATGAAAAGTTTTAAAAACGACGAGTTTCAAAATCTGTAATCAGGGTGTGACGAAAAAATCTAAATACTGAGAAAATAGCCTTTAAAGTTGTCCAAATTAAGTTCTTATCAATGCATATTACTAATCATGAATTCGTTTTTGATTTACGGTGGGAAATTTACTAAATGCATTCATGTAACATATGTTTATAAAATAAAAATATCATTTTTGACCCATACAATGCATTTTTGGCTATTGCTACAAATATACCCTTGCAACGTAAGCTTCTGTGGTCCAGGGTCACGTGTATATGTATATATATA
>NW_025047705.1:0-1902 GCF_018831695.1 Puntigrus tetrazona | reverse complement strand
TACAATTTTTAAAAATATAAAATAAAGTATATTTGTGTGTTTAAATATAAATATGATCCTGATGTTTAGTCGATTCTGACTGAGCAGTAAGATCCGATTCTATTAACCTCTATTCATCGCTATCCTTTGTTAGACAACAGTCAACCCTGAAATCGCAAACCCCTTGCAGGAAATATGTTTTCAGCTCTTTTATTTCATTTAATGATAACGTTTGACGTTTGTACCGCTCCGCGGCAGATGAGTGAACTGCGAGTCGACTCTCGGTTCACGGCGAGTCATGACTCGTGAATCAGAAGGTCGCGAGGTGAGAGGATAGAGCAGCGCCAGCGGCCGCCTTTAACCCTAAACATTCACAGCTTTTCCTCCAGAGAGACTCCGGGAGAAACATGGAGAGGAAAAGGTGGGAGTGCTCGGCTCTCCCAAATGGTTGGAAAAGGGAAGAAGTGACCAGAAAGTCGGGCTTGTCCGCGGGGAAAAGTGATGTCTATTATTTTAGGTACTGCAGCGAGATTAGCCGGAGACCAGCGAGCAGAGATAAAAAAACCTCTCTTTATATATTAATTAATAGTCTCTAATCCGATTTCAGTTGGCTAACGAGTACTCTAGTGCGTTATTATTCCGTATTATTATCGTTTGCAGCGCAGACGTGAAACTAATCGTGTTTTGGCGTCTCCTGCGAGTTAGCATTTAGCGCTAATCTGCGCTAGCCGCTATGCTAGCTCGTTGTTATTGTTTTGGTCGTCTCTTAATCGAACGCGTCTTTTGTTTAGTTCTAGAAACCACCGAAAGCTCATTTCTGTACTGTTTTGTCGCTATATTCGAGTCTGCATTGTATTCATGATTAAAAATGCGCGTTTAATCGGGTAACACTGTGGGGAGTGAAGCGGCGGCGGCAAAAGTTCAATTATTTACGTATTTTTGCTGGATAAAATGAAATATTACATTTCTGCAATATAGATACATGCCAGTGAGCATTTGCACCTTGGTCTGATACCGTCACTTTACTATGATACGAAAGCAGGAGTTTTTAGGGGTCTGTATTCACTTTGTATATACATGTAGGATTGTTTTTAAGTGGGTTATGTATTTTGCTGTGGTGATTTGTGTTAATGCATATCTGTTTTTCTGGTTTAACACCATAATTATTTGTAAAACATGCTTGCGCTGGGTTGCCAGATTTTGCACTGGAAGTGTGTGGACGATAAAGAGTGTTTTTTTGATCTTTCCTTTCCCTCTTAGTCCAACAGGGAAGAAGTTTCGGAGTAAACCGCAGCTGGCCCGATATCTGGGAAACTCCATGGATCTCAGCTCCTTTGATTTCCGCACAGGGAAGATGCTAATGAGCAAGCTGAATAAAAACAGGCAGCGGATCCGCTACGATCACAGTCAGAGCAAGGTAGAGATCCCGCGCAGCGCAGGGCTTTATTTCTGTGTCGTGCTGTTTGTAATGTCTGCGTCCGGACGCCTGCTTATAGGGTAAACCTGATCTGAACACGTCACTGCCGGTCCGACAGACGGCGTCCATCTTCAAGCAGCCTGTCACCAAGGTCACGAATCACCCCAGCAACAAGGTCAAGACGGACCCTCAGAAAGCTGTGGACCAGCCCAGACAGGTAAACCTCAGACGCCGTGCAGCTGTTCACAAAAGAAGTGCTCAAAACTTTAGGTTTGGTAAGACCCTTTCTTGGTGGTTTCTGCTCACCGAGGCTGCATATACTTCATTAAATAAGATTAGAGGATAAAATAACGCTTTCTATATGAATATCTGTTCAAGGGCATCATTACTCCAGGCTTCAGTATCCCATGATCTGATGTGGATTTGCTGCTTAAAAAAAACATTACTAAAATATATCTATCTATCTATCTATCTATCTATCTATCTATATATATATATATCTATAT
>NW_025047704.1:0-1157 GCF_018831695.1 Puntigrus tetrazona | reverse complement strand
GCCGTGTTTCTCTCAGCTGTTCTGGGAGAAGCGTCTGAAGGGTCTGCGGTCATCGGACGTGTCGGACGAGGCGCTCCGGACGATGGACCTGCCCCGAGGTCTCCAGAGTAAGTGGCGGGGTCAGGTGTGAGCGGTGCTAGTGACCGCTGGCTAACGTGTGTCCTGTGGAGCAGGTATCGGGCCGGACTCGTCGGACGAGACGCTCCTGTCGGCCATCGCCAGCGCCCTTCACATGAGCTCGGCGCCCATCACCGGTCAGACGTCGTCGGCGGCCGAGAAGAACCCGGCCATCTGGCTGAACACGTCCCAGCCGCTCTGCAAGGCCTTCACCGTCACAGACGAAGACATACGGTAAGTTTAGCGGTGACCTTTCAAGCACGTGACCAGCCGGCGTTCGAGACACAGAACGGTCGCTCACATCGACTTCAAGCGGCTAAATGCGTCTGTTATATCACCAGGCGTGTAGTCTGTATTCACGGCGGCGAGAGGAGTCCGTGTTTCAGGTGAAGACGAGCTCAAAGCCTCCCGCTTCTCTTCAGATTGATGCGCGAGAGTCATTTGGCTCCGGCCCGCCGCTAAATTGGATGCTTGCTGTTCGAGAAACACAAGTGAAATAAGATTTTCCTGCCGTAGTCGTTGAGAGCCTGGTGTTTCTTCAGCATACTGATGAGACGGACGCAGGGCCTGTGCCGTGGAGCGCTGGTTAAACGCCGGTTAGCTGGAGGTGGTAATCACTTTGAATAAACCGGCCGACTGATCAGGAACGCTTCTACGGGGGGCATCCTCACGTAAAGATCTGGCAAGACCATGTTTAACGGTTTGTGTTTTAGTGTGAAACACTTTTGTAATGGAGCTCAGTCTCTCTCTCCAGGAGAACACACACACACACACACACACACACACACACATATATATTTTTTTTAAATGTACTTTTTTAATGTATTTTAAAATGTATTCTATTTCTAATTATTTAATTGCTGTTATTTATTTGTTCTTGTTTGCAATTAATTATTAAAAATGTTATTTTCTTCATAGTTTTTTAATTAAAATGGATTTATTTTAATTTTATTTTTACAGTCTTATATTAAGTAATGCATTATTTTTATTTAATTGTTAAAGAATAATTATCTATCTATCTATCTATCTATATATATATA
>NW_025047703.1:0-1330 GCF_018831695.1 Puntigrus tetrazona | reverse complement strand
TCTGAGACTAGAAAGAGACTGATTCTCTACAAGAACAGTCTGGAGCTTCTGAACCTTTAACTTAGTTCTCTTGTTTAAAGAAGCTGCTGCTTACATGCTTGAGATATTCGGCCAATAACAGGGCTGAGGATAGCTGGCCAATCAGAGCACACCTCGGCTTTTTAGAAGGAGGAGCTTTCTACAGATCGAGCCGATTCAGGAAGAAGCATCTCTTCTTTGTTTTTGATTCAACATGCATTCTGGGATTGCTGTCCCGGTGAAGGAAATTGATTTTTTTATTATTTATCTGTGGTTTATTTGACAGGGACCGTTCACGTCATTAATATATAAATACTTAATATATTAAATGAATGCTGAACCGCGTCTTTAGGTGAAGCGTAAAGGAGGTGTAAGCATGATCTTGTGTAACGTGAGCACGGACAGCCTTCATCGCTCTCCTCCTCCTCTTCCTCAGGGAGCAGGAGCTGAAGGTGCATCAGGCTCGACGCAGTCTGGAGGAAGCTCTGATGGCCGATGGTTTGGCTCGAGCCGCCGAGTCCAGCCGAGACACACAGGGGAGAGCGGCGTGAAGAGACAGGTGAGAGACCTCCGGAGAAGACCTGGGCTCCAGAGTCAGAGAGTGTAGCTCCGCTCACACAAGATCAGGAGAATGTCTCGGTGGTGGATGTGAATGGGTGCCGTCAGAATGAGAGCAGTCCACATCTGGAGAAGACAGAAGATCAAACCAAGTCTATAATATCTGGTCTGAAACTGGAGATCAGGTGTTTAAAACCGCTCTAAACAATTAAAAAATATGTCTTAATTATGGATTTGTTTCAGCTTTTGTCTTCAGAGTCCACAATCTATAATAACTAAAGTGCATCTCCTCCAATTAAATCAGACACACATTAGTTCAGAGCCGTTTTAAACGCTGCTTGGTCTGAGCGGATTTCTCTCCTGATTCAGACCAGAACACTTTTTCACCGAAGGAAGAGTTATTATAGATTATAGACTCTTAATTCTGGATTAGTTTGATCTTCTGTCTTCTCCAGATGTTCGCTGACGGACCGGAGGATGTGGATTATTCTGATGTTTTTATCAGACTCTCGTTCTGACGGCACCCATTCACTTCCGTTACTGAGACACATTTCCCCTGATCTGATGAAGATGAGGACGAGCACGCTACAGCTAATGTTGATGATTCCTTTAAGAGTGTTTGAGCTCTGACCTCTGACCTCAGCTCGGTGTGTAATATTAGCTCTGTGTGAGTTTCTCTCCGGCTCTGAGCTCACGCGGACATCAAATATTCAGAGCCTCATTAAGAACAGCCACATCACTTCAGCCTCTTCAT
>NW_025047702.1:0-251 GCF_018831695.1 Puntigrus tetrazona | reverse complement strand
ATTAATAATTAATATTCTGGATTTTCCTCCATCTGAAAGCTGATGCTCGTCGACAGAAACACACTTTTCTGAATATTCAATACTGTTTAGCATTTGCTGCTTCACCGAGCAATAAAATATCAGGAATATCAGAAATCTCTCCGCCGGGTGGAATTAGTGCAATGGCTTTATTTCCACAAACTCATCTTTATTTTATTCCCTGCCCTGAAAGAAGCTCTCAATGCACATCATGTGGTGTCTTCACCCGACGC
>NW_025047701.1:0-1071 GCF_018831695.1 Puntigrus tetrazona | reverse complement strand
ATCATCATCATCATCATCATCATCGTCAAACACATTCAGGACCATCGCTTTCTGGCTCAATTCACCAAAAAAACACATTTGAAAGCATGTGCTGGAAACAACAGCTGAAAAGAGATTAAAGACTGCAGTAAAAATTAGAGGAGCGTACATTTATAACATGCTTTTTTTGTCATTATTATTTTCTTAAATGTAGTGTTAGTACTTTTACAAAACATTAAACAAGGGAACCGTTTTTTAAAACCATATCTGAAAACTTTAAACCCATTTGTCTGAAAAGTCTACAAATATTTAAAATAGTTTGCTCTTTTATGTTTAAATATAGATATAATACTTCTTACAAAGAAGTGAAGAACAAAGATTTAAAGTAAAACACACACACAAACGTTTTAGTAAGTTTACATTAAAAAAAAATTGTATTTGATAGCTTTTATTAAACAATTGTTTTGTGAATATTATAAATAGTTTATAAATAGTTTTTCTTATTTTTTAAATCAAAACACCTTTAACATATTACCAAAACCAATATGTAAACCAAAACATTTTTATGCATGTGTAATTTTTGTTTGCATATATTTGTCATTAGTTTATATTTTTTATATTGTACTTTTGTAAAAGATTTTGAAAAAAGAGAAACAAGTGTATAATGTATTTGATGAGTTTAGTTGTCCTGGATCAGTATTCAGTAGTTTCTGTGTGTGACTCCCAGCAGAGTTGAGCTGGATGAACTGACAAACACATGAAGGGAAATCAAAACCTCCCGCTTCCTGACTCTGAAACACAAATAGTCTCACGATTTCAAGAAAGCATCTCTCAAATCCAGAACTTTATATCATTTTTATAGTTTCTCCAGTGTTCTTAAACACCTCTAGTAGTTCGAGATCTAGGTGTTTCGGTATGTAGATCACTTTTAAGCGTGTGCGTGTGCGTGTATGTGTGTGTGTGTGCGTGTGTGTGTGTGTGTGTGTGTGCGTGCGTGTGTGTGTATGTGTGTGTGTGTGCGTGTGTGTGTGTGTGTGAGTGTGCGTGTGCGTGTATGTGTGTGTGTGTGCGTGTGTGTGTGTGTGTGTGTGT
>NW_025047700.1:62500-79036 GCF_018831695.1 Puntigrus tetrazona | reverse complement strand
ACAGTTTTATTTCAGTGAAGTTCATTTAATTTGATCTCTGAAGGGGTTTCTTTTGAGAAGATGTAAGGCGGACTCGGACAGGCGTTGAAGATCAAGCACTATTAAAAACACAGCGTATTCAAAACAGATAAACAGTTGCATCCAGAGAAGACAGAATGGTATGCAGTCAGAACGTGTGAAACACGGCAGCTAACAGCCGGAGTCAGGACCGAAAGGGCAGTCGAGTCAAACAATGGGCCAAAACAGGGCTATGGAAGTAGAGATGGAATCAGAAAGAGCAGAAAGAGACGCTCAGTGATCAGATGTCACTAAAAGAAAAGGAACCACACGGAGAAGAAGAAGAAGAAGAAAGAAGAGCCAGGAGTCCGAGGTGAGGCTCCTCTGCCTAGCTGTGGCTAGATTCATTTAAAGCTGCAGTCAAATCCACTTTTTCTGAGTTAAAAGTATCAAAGAAATATCCAAACATAAAGCAGAGCTGCTGTCCTTTCGAAAAATAAGGCTAGAAGTTGTATTGTGTAGAAAAGCTTTTATTCAATAGGCCAACATTTACACACCCAAGTTAACCCGGTAAAAAGGTTGTGGTTGTTCAATGCTTGATGAGATGATGTTCTTGGGCAATAACTGCTGGTTTCCTCGGGAAAAGGCCTGCTCATTTGATCATGCCTGTTTCTCCAGCCTGCGCAAAACATTGAAAAACAACAACTAAATCTGTCGTGTTTGTGAAGAAATAAACTGCGTTACATGAAGATACACAATGGATTACTCCATCTGGGTAAGGAAATTATAATATATTTAGATTTGTCACATAAAGAACTGCATTTTAATTTAGCAAAGGTTCTCTCATAGTCGATATTTTAATTACAGTTCATGCGGCACTTTCTTTAGTATTAAGTAAAACACACATTCTAAAATAGTTTTAAGGACTTCCATTTCCTGCTCTACTTAATGATCTATAAAAAATAATATAATATTAAGTAATTTTTTTTTTTAATTGCACATTCATTTAGTGTTTTAGAACACTACTTAACAGATATTAGTATTAGCAAAAAACCACCTGCACCTTTATCAATTTTTAACATATTTTCTTAATAACATGCTGCACCATAAATACAAGGGCTGCAGTTGTTTTTAAGTGTGTATGTGCTTATCAACCAGCCCTTCAATGGGTGTGTCTTTTTGATAAAAAATGCTTTTGTGCTAAATAGATGCCCAAAAATCAACATTTCTTGCTTTTTTAAAACAATCTGCCAAGTTGAAGCTCTTTACTCCACAGCACATAACACACTCATTCTCTGATTCTTGCATAAATCAAGCTGCGTCTGTATTTTATCTTACCAGGACCAAACGACCAGGCAGTTAGCATGCTTCTTTTAAATCTATAGCAGTCAGAGCTCACTGAACGTGGCACCAAAAAAAGCCGGAGGTTGGAAGCCAGAGGGCTTTAAGCCCAGCTGGGCGTTTCTACTCTGGTTGCTTCACCAGGAAGTGCCCGCACGCCTTTAAATATCAGGAGGGCAAAGGCCACATTGGTGCCATCTCACACGACCCACCAGGCGTCTCTCCATCCAGAAGCCTTTCAGTCAATGTTTTCTTTACAATTAGTTAATCAACTGGTGCTTTGCTTTCATTTCTAGAGAAAAGTCTTCTGCACCAGGCTGCCTGGCTGATTTAAGTGCGCATAACTTCATTCTCACGAAATCAGTTAACCTATTCTTTTCTCTGTGCAGGAAATATACCAAACATTAGTAGCTGCTAAGCCGCAAGGTATTTAGCCTCGTGGTAAACTGCACGGTCAGTAGCTTTAGATAAAATGTACGGCAAAAATGAATATTTAGTAATTTAATGTTTTGATTTTAACTGCCATCTTACAGTGCTTTCCCTTACACAGAGGCAGAAATGCCTTTAAATTCTACTATGAGTGTTTGGGGACTAAATCTCAGGCCATCACTTTCATTCTTTTCAACTCTTCTAAGCTCAGTTTCCACTGGCAACTTTATCTAAAGTCCTGACGCAAAGAAAAGTGCTGGGTGACATCTTCTACCTGGCCAGCCTAAAGAAAGAGAGGCAGCTCAGCTCGCAAAGGGGCAGAGCTTGAGATCTGATGAAGAGGCAGACTGAAGTCACCAAACCAACTTTGGCAGCGCCAGACAAGTGCTGGGCTTGCTCCTTGAACACTCCTAGTGGTGTCATCGCTCCGGGAGAACTGTAGTCAGTTGCCAGGCGCTGAGCAACATAATGGCCGTGGTGAGAGGATCGACTAGGGAGCTGAAGACAGCTGGGAGGCCAGCCACTGTCTTGAGAAACTGAGGAAAATGTCTCTATCTTGCAGCCTTTGAAATTTTGGCTTTACGAGAGGGCCAAAAGCAGCCTTCGCATCCGAGCTGCGTTTCGCCGATTATTAATACGATACGCGTAGCCACTCTGTGGCTTGTCATGGCGTCGCTATAATTGCTGTGAAATTACTTCGTTATTTCTTGGTGATATTCGCGAAAGTCGACATGATGCGTAGAAGGTTTTCATAGGAAATTGGCGCGTAGATCAACTGAAGGCTGACCCTCAAATCGACAAAAGGTCCTGGATTAAGTTCAGGCCAGTACGTCTGAACGAAATATCAGATGCAGATCCTTTAATCAGAATGAAAATTAGAAATAGAAGAATCAAATGCTGGCTTGACGTTTCACAGAAAGGTGCGCTGAATTTCTGTGCCATCTCATCTTCAAGCAAGAAGTCTACACTCAAATGACTAATGTAAAAAAAGCCTTGACCTACCTTCACAAACTAAATTACACAGTTCTTTAATTAAAGTTAAATTATCCCTTTACTTCTTCCTGTCTAAATGTATACAGAACACAAGCTCAAATATCTGATGTTTTATTGCATTCTACCAAATGCCAGGAGTTCTGAAGGGTCCATAAGTGCTCAGTCCAGCAAATATCACGTTTACTTACACATGACTTGGTGAAATTGTCCATCAAAATCCAGTTCTAACTCAAATAAGGTGTCTTGCCATCTATTTTGACTCGGCCCGGCATTTGGTCATAATTCCCACAGTTACCAAGGCTTAGTTGGTGAAACGGGCGTTTATATCTTGTTTGGTGTCACATTGGCTCGCGGCCCCATTGTTACTCATTTCCCCAATCCCTTCCGTATCAGGTCACTCCGGGATCTTTCAAGGCCCCAGCGGTAGTTTTAAGTGCCAAACCAGCGCCCATTTTGGAATAAAAACACTGGTGCACCTCCTGCCGCGGAGCCATCGGTCCATGACAACTCAGCTAGTTCACCTTCCATCATCATAGCGTAGTTTCCGCGCTCCTCGTCAGTAAACAGCGACTGTGAGATCTGATGCGGCAGCCACAGACTAGATGGTAGTCTGAGAGGGCCTATGCCCTCTCGCCATCTTTTCAAACAACTGATCTCTCTCTATACTTGATAAACCCCTGGTTTACTATTACAGTGTTAGACTGAACGTTTTAGATAGAAAACTCAAACTGTTTTACATTCAGATATTCAGCTCCTTGGTTTCACTTTGAACTGCATGAACTTAAAACTAAAGAGACACATGTTTAGAAGTCAGTCTAGCGCCTGTTCATAAAGAGATGTATGGTCACCAACTAGGACTACAAAACCTGTTCAAATAGATCTAATTATTACCAACATAATTAGGAATGACAGTGGGAGCACAAAGACTTCTTCTAAAGTGTTGACAATGTTTTTGCGATCTCACAGGTTCTTTTTATCTGATAAATTTTCGCTAGCTTTAAATCAATAACACATGACTGTTTTGAGTCTAGGTTGGGAAATGTACATACCAAACATAACTACAAGATGTAGTGGTTCTGATAAATCAGTCTAATTGGTTATTGGTTGCCATTGAGTTATTAAAGTTTATTTGATGCTTCACCTTGTCTCTGGTTCTTCATCTTATCACATAAATCCTTCCTTTATACTCAGAACTGGAACAGATCATGAATTTCTTATTAATAATATCAATTAACCTATTTGTCTCACAGGCATTCCATCAGTTCCAGACCATCTCTTTAATATTAATTTGCTTTGTGAGGTGAAAATCATCAGGTCTTTGGAAAGGTGCCATTAAATGAATGCATTATTATTACTGTCATTTAGTTAATAGTTGTGAACAATTCGAGAGTGTATACCTTCTGAAACATTATTTGTATTATTTTGCATATAGTTTAAGACTAAAAACACATTCTTTGTCATACACCAACTTCTGCACCCTATTTCCTCTTACATTGCATTTTTAGATTTAAAAAATTAAACCTTCTATTTTATTAACCCCATTTCTCATGATTACGAAAAATGTCCCCACAAAGTCAACATTTGGCATTCTATCATAACATCTCAAGAAAAAAATAAGGTCAGTTTGCTACCTTACACGTATAGATATAAATTAGCAAGAAACCAGAAAATTAATATACAATGCAGCATGTACTGCTAACTTTTATTTGAGAAAAATAACATGAAATGTACCAAAATAAACGAGCCAAGTTCAATCATCATCTACAATTCAATCATTGCCGATATTTACACGACAACAACCAATTATCTGGTGGTATCTACTTTGCGCCTACACTTTGTTGCCAATGGAGATATGTTGCCGGTGTGACCTATTACGATTATCGCTCTGGCATGCCACGCCTGTGACGTCAGTGGCTCAGACGGATTGCGCCACCGCGGCACCAGCGCGCCTCGGTGATTTCAGTTAAGCTGGCAGAAACACAGGCCGTCTGATCGATGGGCGAAACTAATCAGTTGATTTCCCCACTCCGCAGCCACTGCTTTCGCACTTAAATTCCTCTTACTCTCTTGAACTCCAAACTTTTTGTAGGGGCGAAGAGTTTTTGCTCCTCACACACTCGTGTTCTCTAGATAAAGCGGTGTAACTTTGAAATGCTAACAGTATAAATAAACCCTCAGTGGGCCTAGAACTCATATAAATACAACATTAAAGAAAGAAGATTCTGAGGTAAAACTGCTCCTATACTTTAGCGGTTTGTCCGGTATCCAGTGAGCTAATCACTGTTAGTTTAGCGTTAAATAGCTTTCCGGGTGCTTCACATGGCATCTCTACCTTTTGTATTGAACTGTGTTTTGCCATGTCTTGTTTTTGCTTCTTAAATGTCATGTAAATTGGGCATTTATAGGATTATATCCTTAATGGCAGCATAGAAGATATCAATATATTTTAGAAGTTACTTTAAGTTTGTTAATGATTAAATAATTTTTTTAGTGAGAATCAGAATGAGCTTTATTACGCCATATATATGTACCTATAACCATATCTGAACAAAAAAAACATTTAAATACGAGGCTTAACAAGTAATAATAGTAACGTGTATATGAATCTGGAACAGAAAGTTATGTACTGCACTGACTGTACATTATTTACAGTGCATTAAATGGAGATAATATTTGTAATATGATGATCCATTGTTTGACTTTCTGTTCTTGCATGGAGAGAGATGTCTCGTGGCCCAGAAATCACACGTAAACTCATCTAAACAGAACGGCTTCTCTGAAAGCCAGAGGACTCAAAGACATCAGGATTGATGAAGAGGTCAAAATCGCATAAACATCGCTCTGAGAGGTTCCAGTACAGCGATGAGAAAGGTTTGAACTCATGTCCGAGCCAGCTAAAAACTCTTTTATCGTTATTCTAGTTTGCATTTTTAATAATTTTAAGGCATAGACGCTTATTAAATATATATATTGTGTGTGTATATGTATATACAGTATATATATATGTGTGTGTGGTGTATCCACTGTGTGTGTATATATACCATATATGTATATGTATATGTATATGTATATATATATATATATATGTATATGTATATATATTTATAAAATGTATGTGAATACACAAACACATAGCATACTTAAAAAAATATTTCCATGTTTACATGTATATGCATGTATTAAATATAATAAGCATAACATATTTTTCTAAAATGTATATGCATGCATGCGTGTGTGTGTTTTTATGTACTTACACACACGTACAGTATATATTATGTACACAAAAAACTTTCCTTTTGAATGCAACTAAGTGCAATTCATCGTCATCTGGCAGCAGCACCGATTATTTTGTGTTTGTCATATATTACTATTGTTACACAAAATCAAAGTGTAAATAATTTAGTCAAGAAATGTTATCACGTGGTAGTCAGGTCAAAGCGTCATGGTGGGCCGATCGACTTGACCTCAGTTTGAGTGTTTAGAGTTTAAAGATGTTGTTGTGTCTCATAGAGCTGGATTTCCCTTCTTGGCTGACAAATTCAGAGAGAGCGTTCATACACAGCTCGCTCAGTCCCTGGAGTTACGTCTCAAAAAGCAGAGGGTGAGCTGGGTTTTTGTGCACAGCCGACAAACACAAGTCGGCTCTACTGAAAACAATAGTTGTTCAGTTTAATAACTCAGTAATAGTACTAATGTTACATGTAAATTATAATTGTAATGTGAAGAATCACAAAACTGTTGTCACAGGAAGGGCTCCAGCCGCTATCTTACAGTGAGGAAGAAGGACGGGACGGAGGCGTCGCTCCCATCATGACCTGTGACCTCTCTCCTAACTCCAGACACATGGTGCAGAGCCTGCTGCAGAGGTTCCCATCACCAATAAGAGCGCAACGAACTGCAGCCGCAGCCCGAGAGAGCCGTCTTCTCTTCCCCCCGACGCCAGCGGTGAGGCGTAGATCGGGCCACCACAGCCGCCACAATATAAAGTCTGCCATGAAATGAAGAAATTATGACTAAATTATAATAAATGTATATACTAAATATCTTGCCTTTTTGTAGAATGTAGGATGCTAATTGTACATCAGAATGTATTTTTAAATCAAAATAGTACTTAAAAAATAATAGAATAATAATAATACTTATATTTTTTAGGAGTGTAGCAGTTTTTAGTTGACATTTTAAACACCCAAAATAAAATTAATTTGAGTAAATATTCAAATTGAATTGTTTGCATTGTAAGATTGGTTGATTGGCACTATTTTATCATTTCTTGGTAATATCAAATTTAATATTAAGTCATAAATACAGAAAACATTTAAACAGTCAGTAGAATTTCTGAAAAATAAAACATTTGATAGGGCACTGTTATTGAAATAGCTTTTTTTATCATTAATTAAACCATTAATGCTTAAAATGTAAAATGAAAAAAAAGTTTAGTTTATCTTTAATAAATAGTTCTTAAATTGTGATTCGTTGTTTTAACATTTTAATAAATTATTAAATTAAGTTTCATAACTTTATATAATGTGCTTTTGGATTACTGAAAAATGAACAGGATTCAGAAAAATAAAAATGGACAAAAAATAAACTGAAATTAAAAGGCATTGTTATTAGACCACTAAACACGAACAAGAAATCGGGTGCTTATTTTTAAGCACGCTCTCCATTTGTACGTTAAAAATAGAAATGTTAATTTCTGTTTTGTTGATAAGTTGTTTGGTGGATTCCTCCAGACAGTAAAAGCAGGACCAGCGGGCGTCTGAGTCACGCAGGATTCCTCAGGTTCCTCAGAAACGAACCCGTGCCTGAGCTGGACTGTTCCGCGGCGCTGCCCGCCTACTGAACGCCAGGGAGAGATCATGCATACACACCATCAGGGAGAACCAGGTGGTGCTGGTTCTGGGTGAGACTGCTCAGGAAAAACCACACAGGTTTGTATATTACATCCTACATTTCACAAAGCCGACGCGTGCGTTTATTCCAAACGCTGATATCCTCTCTCAGATCCCTCAGTTCCTGCTGGACGACTGCTGTCGGAGCGGGCTGCCCTGCCGGATCTTCTGCACTCAGCCCAGGAGGCTGGCCACCATCGCTGTGGCGGATGCGCGTGGCGGCGGAGCGCGGGGGAGAAGATCGGAGCAGACCGTCGGCTATCAGATCCGCCTGAGAGCAGGTGCGAAGTTAATGTAATGATAACGAGAGTGTTCCAAACCGACTGCAGTCGTGGCTGATGAATTGTGGGTAATGGCTGCGTCCTCAGAGTGTCTCCTAAAACCCTGCTGACGTTCTGCACGCAGCGGAGTTCTCCCGCGGACGCTGATGTCGGCGGCGGCCTGTCCACCGCCATGCGCGTGATCGCGGGTGAGCGCCGCACGAGACTCTTCTCCGTGTGCTTTCTGGCCCGCGTCTTAATCCGTCTCCTCCCGGCAGGGCCGAGGTGCGCGGCGAGACGGCCTGACCGACTTCCCTGCTCACGAAGATGAAGGCTGGAGCTGGTCCAGAAGACGCCGTCGCTGAAGCTCATCCTGTCCAGCGCTGCTCTGGACGCCAACCTGTTCGGGCCAGATACTTCGAGCCTGTCCTGTTATCTACAGTGAGAGATCTTTATGACGGAGAAACGCTTTATAATGACGTTTCCAGTTGCATAGATATTAACTCCTCACTTTTATGAGATCTTTTATGAGTTCAATAGGTCACCTGGGAGATTTGCTTAGATCTTTTTTGGTTTCTTCAAGACTTCGGTTTAAAATTCAGTTAAGAAAAGGTAGATAGGTCAGTACTACTTTATACATTTCATGCATTATTTTCTTTACTCTTGCTTCAGAAACTTGGGTTAAAAGCGTTGGTAATGTTCTCTATGTATTTGAGGCGTGAGAAGTAGGAATGGTGAAGAGCAAACATTTTGCTTTTTTAGGTCAACATCAGCCAATTTTGTCTTAAATGGCGCCGTCTTTTTGTAAGATGGGATTTTTACCAAATAGATTCAATCTCGATTATCTTGAAGTTATCCTAAATCACATTTCATTATATTTTCTACGAATTGCATTACTATCTTCAGGAATTGAGTTGGACTGTATGGAAGGATGACACTGATACACATCGATGTAAATGTGATGTTTGGAGTGTTGAACGATGACGTTGAATTTCCGTTTGAAGTCAAGGTTGTCCGTATGAGGTCAAGCAGCTCTTTCTGGAGGATATCCTGCGGACCACCGGCTACACCAACAAAGACATGACCAAATACAAGAAGAGGCGCAGAAAGGTGGCGCTGAAGAATAAAACACACTCCTGGTCAAGTGTGATGATAATTAAGATTTTTGTTATTTGTCTAAAAGAAGTGTTAAAGTATGAATTTTCAGCATCATTCAGTGTCACATGATCTTTAGAAATCGTAATAATATACAGATTTACTGCTCAACAAATATTTCTGATTATTGTCAATGTTAAAAACAGTTATGCTGCATGATATTTTTGTGTAAACCCTTGATGCATTTAGTTTTTTTCGGGGTTCACAGATGAATAGAAGTTGCATTTATTTGTAATAGAAATGGCTGTGACATTATCAGTGTCTTTACTGTCACTTTTAATGTATCATGTGTGAATAAAATTGCTAAAGTCTTTATTGAAATCTTTTGAATGGAAGGTAGCGTGATCACAGTTTCCAGAAAATATGAATCAACAGGCAAATCAGTATATTAGTATGATTTCCGAAGGATGTAATGATGCTGAAAATTCAACTATTAACAGACTCACAGAGAAAACTACCATGGTGTTTTAGTGATACGTTTAAATCACGAATGTAAAGTGGGAATATTACAAAAAAGTCTAAATGTTTTGGGAATTTATACGGATATAAATTCTATAAATATATATTTATTCGGAAATAAACATAATAATATAATAATAATAATATGCTCTCGAAATATTACATAATTTTGACTTAATTGTCAAAATATTTTGACTTTATTTTTGAAATATAATAATATAAACTATATATATATATATATATATATATATATATATATATATATAGCATTAAAACTCGGTCATAGAAAACAGATACTTTACATTTAATATATATTATATAATATATAAAAGAATATTTAGCAGCTTTTACTGTAATTCTGATCAAACAGAGCAGCTACATGTCCGTCAGGTGACACGGTTAGAATAAAGAAGTCTGCTTCTGTGTGTTCAGAGGAGAGACAGCAGACGTCTCTGACGGAGTGGTGTGACGCCCGTCTAGACGTCTCACAGCCGGACGCTCCGAGGGAAAAGACACACTCTTGTGTCCTGCAGGAGAACGATCTTCTGGATGACGGCGTATGGCGACAGCGTCTTCAGTCAGATGGTACTGTCTTTGCGTGTTCTTGTGACCTCGGGGGTGTTTGCTGAATTCTGGTCTGGTTTTAAAGCGTTTCTGTTGTCTGTGCGCAGAGCGAGAAGGACGTGGCCACGCTGGAGCCCTGGCTGCTCAGAGAAATGGACGCCTGCATCTCCAACATCTTCTTGAACCAAGGCGCCCGGCGCCGTGTGCAGCTCTTCAATCTGATCCTGAGCGAGAACATCAGCGGTAGGGCTGGAGGATGGGGCTGCCGCGGAAATCGTAGTGAAATCGCGATAAGACAAAAGCTTCCATAGACGTATGCATCTCGTCAGTGATCAGTAATAAATCTCCACTCGAACGCCAGAGAAAATCAGGAGAAATTCTTTCTAGTGGTTGCTGAATAAACAGATTTAAAAGGATCCGATTCGATTCAGTATGGGTTATTTTGGATATATACCAGGAGCAGTACATGCCAAACCTTCTCAAGGAATAAAAAGCTTTGAACTAATGCTGTAAAATGTACGTATGAGTAAGTTGGTACTATGTTATAATGTTGAAGGTTAAATTGGACGGATTTGTGCTTATTCCTTGGTCTGTGAATACTCCATTCTGATTTCCTGGCAGGTATGCAGTAAAACCTAATGAGGTGTAGTGTGCGTCTTCTCTCATGTTTTGTGGTCTTTCAGTGGATTTCAGACACAGCGAGACGAGCGCCACGCCGCTGATGGTGTCCTCCGGACGAGGTTTTCTCAGCCAGATGGAGCAGCTCCTCAGCATGGGCGCAAACGTCAACATCAAAGCCTCCAACGGCTGGTGAGGAGTCAGAAACACAAAACACACCACAGGCATGGGTTTAACAGCACACACGGATGTCAACCAGCAGACTTATTACTGTTAATTAAGGCTAAAGACATAAAAAACTCACTCTTAATGAAAATAAACAAGCACAGAGTCATGTGGCGTTATATGGACAAAAGTATTGGCACCCCTTCTAATGAACAGGTTTTACTACTTCAGTAATTTCCATGAGTACTAATCTAAGCATGTAATGATATTCTAGGGATTTGTGTGCTTCTAATATTATAGCAAGAGTTGCTATAATGATGATGCATCTGTGTATAAGAAACGATTGATGGAGTCCGAGCGGAAGAACTAGACGGGTCTTTGACTTTGGTGAAAACCATCACCAAACACCAGTGACTTGTACATATGTGTGCAGTTCTTTTAGACACTTCCAAAACTGTTGAAACAGAGATGTTTCCATTTTTGTTGCCACAGCTCAGAAGTGCATTTTTCACATGCTAAAATAACTAAAACTAAACAAGCTGAAACTATCGAATCAAATTGCTATAAATATTTAAACATTAAGGAAAAACTGTGAATGATGGTTAACTGTAAAAATGATGGTTAAATAATGTTTAATTAAAACTAAACGTAATATTAAAACAGCTCAGTCTACCATGCATTGTTTAGGTGTTCGTACCATAAAATGTTAAATTTTTCCTTCAGATCCACTTGTAAGATATAATATTATTTCAGTTAATTTGGTACTTTGTGAAACGAGTTAGAGTGAGTAGCCGTTTATAATATAGTTTTGAACTGCTCCGTCCTTAAGTAACTCAATCAGTAATGAAGTGTGCCGCTTGAACTGTTCAGAAGTGAATAAATGTAAATGTAATGTTTGTTTCAGGACTGCTCTTGACTGGGCCAAACACTTCAATCAAACTGAGGCTGTAGATCTGCTGGAGTCTCACATGTGAGCATTTCACACATTCTCTATTTACTGAGCATGCAAGAGAGTGTGTGTAAGGTGTGTGTGTGTGTGTGTGTGTGTGTGTGTGTGCAGATGGTGTGTTGAAGCGGGTCACCTGGACGAGGCGTCTCTGGTCCAGACGGCCGCGTCGGAGCTGAATCCTGAGGACCAGGAGCTGCTCAAAGCGTACCATCACAGCTTCGACGATGAGAAAGTGGACCTGGATCTCATCCTTCATCTGCTCTCCAGCATCTTCCAGAGCTCTGACGAGGGTGAGACCTGCGCTCCACTTCATGTCTGCGGCGGCCATCTTGTTTTGAAGTCTTGGAGTTCCTGCCAAGCTGTTAAAGGAGTGAATCTCACTAAACGTTTTATTAATAAGATTTTTATCCCCCATTTTAAACACATTTCCTGATCAGTTCTTATTGCTGTAATACAAAGTATATTTCTCTCATTGCTGTGACACTTTAAATGTATTTTACATGCATTGCTTACAAAAGTATTATTTTCAGTAACTGCAATTTTTTTAGATCATTCTCATTGTTTTAAATTGATACTAATTCTTTAAGTAAGTCTTTTGTTTCCAGGTTTGACCTGAATATTTTCTTGTGCTTTCAACAGTTTGACTTTTATTCTTATAACGTACTTAAATGAATGACGGAACATTTTTAAGCGTTTATTAATCCGGTTGATATTTTTTTAATTCTCAGGCGCAGTGTTGATATTCTTGCCTGGCTACGATGAGATTGTCTCTCTGAGAGATCGCATCCTCTTTGATGATAAAGGTTTACAGATCACCAGCAAAGGTCTGTCTAAAGACTCGAATCATTGCATGTTAATGTCTGTGTTTACTTTCAGAGGCTGAAGGATTGTTTCATTTCTTCAGAATAGCTCGCAGTCAAATGCATACGTCAATGCAGTCAGATACCTTTATTAAAAAATAGCTTTAATAGTGGTGTTTGTTGGTTCTTGATGAACTAACTGCCCGTCAGCAGGTTCCAGGTGTTCATACTGCACTCCAGCATGCAGACGTCAGACCAGAAGAAGGTCTTGAAGAACATGCCTAAAGGTGTTCGCAAAATAGTGCGTATCTGTTTCTCTTATTTCTATAAACTTCACAGAGACTCCTTTAAATGTGAACAAACCGGACGATCTCGTCTCTTTCACCAGATTCTCTCGACCAACATCGCAGAGACCAGTATCACGGTCAACGACGTCGTTTTTGTCATCGACTCCGGCAAAGTTAAAGAGGTGGGTCTGCTGGAAAAGAAGTAGTTCAGTGAGAAATTAAAACATGCCGCTAATTTCCTCTGGCCATGAGTTTGATTTATTTTTTCTCAGCAATGGATGCGAATGGGTGCCGTCAGAATGAGAGTCTGATCCACATCTGGAGAAGACAGAAGATCTAATCCAGCATTTAGAAACCACAGAGTCATAATCCGTAATAACTCGTCCTTCAGTGAAAAAGTGTTCTGGTCTGAATCAGTGCCTGGTCTGTGCAGATTTCTCTCCTGTTTACAAACCAAAACAGCTCTAAATATGTGTCTGGATTTTGATGCAAGATTTTTCACTGGAGGAGTGCTGTGGATTATTGGGATGCTTTTATCGGCTCTTTCGACTCTCATTCTGTGGCACCCATTCACTGCAGAGCATTCATTTCTTTAAAATGACAATTAAAAAAATAATAATATATAATTATAGTGTGTGTATGTATGTGTATATATATATATATATATTTATTTATTATTATTATTTTTATTTATTTATTTATTTTTATCCAGTTTTAATTTTGTAGAAGTTTAGAATGAAGCCGTTCTTGTGTTCAACAGAAAGCCTACGACGCTCTGAATAACGTGACCATGCTGAAGATGGTGTGGATCTCGAAGGCCAGCTCTCTGCAGAGGAAGGGCAGGTGAGTCCGCGTCCGTCCGCGCGTCAGACGAGATGAGCGTGTGACTGTAGAGCTGATGAGACTCTGTTTGATGTGTCGTTTAGAGCGGGCCGCTGCAGACCGGGCATCTGTTTCCATCTCTTCAGCCGTCTGAGGTTCAACAACATGCTGGAGCACCAGGTTCCTCAGCTGCTGCGCATGCCGCTCACACACACACACACACACACACACACACACACACACACACACACACACATACATTTATTTCCATGACTCTATACACTACTGATTCACAGCTTTACTTTCATTAAAAAAGGGAAACGGCATGCTTTTTTTTGTATTCGTAGTAAGATGGCAGTGATGCACAAAGGAAATGGGGTATATAAAACTAATTAAGATCTCCAAAGTACAAAACTGATTTTTGTGTGCAGATAACTGTACTGTATACTAAATATAAACCTGAACATAATGAAGAGTTTTGGAAATTTGAATTTTGAAATGGAAACTGTGTAGAAACCCTGTGCATCAGTCATAGATGACAAGTCTGTGTGTGTCTCTGTGTGTGTGTGTCTGTGTGTGTGTGTCTGTGTGTGTGTGTCTGTGTGTGTGTGTGTGTGTGTGTGTGTGTGTGTGTGTGTGTGTGTGTGTGTGTGTGTGTGTGTTTCAGGAGCTGTGTCTGCACACTAAACTCCTGGCTCCGGTCACCTGTCCGATCGCTGAGTTCCTGTCTAAAGCTCCTGAGCCTCCTCACCTGAACACGGTCAAACACGCCGTACAGATGCTGAAGGTCAGACAAATCATCTGTTTATCATCAGATTGATGTTTAAATTGGACTGAAAATCAACTGAAAGAAGTGGTGTAGATCTAAGTCACCCTTTTAATCAGATGATTTTTATGCATGTAAAGAGCTGCTTTATCAACTGGATTCAAAAGCATCACATACAGTGTTGTATACGATTATGTGCAAAAGTTTGCACGCCCACCGATCATTAGGCTTATTTATATTTTTGTGTAATCTGGAGGTGCAAAAAATTCTTTATATAATTTTTTTCCCCCCAAAAAATAAAACGACCCTTACGATGTGTTGTTGGCTATTGCTACAAATATACCTGATGATCTTTCTGAGCTCCAGGGACACCATGTAGTCTAATATGTTGAGAATATGGAAATGAAATAAGATCAATTTTATTGAAACTGAGCAAAAATATGCATTCGCTGAAGATGCTGATATTAACACGATGAGATATTTATAATACGGTGCAGCTGATGCTGATCTAAACGTCAGTGATCGCTTTATCTCCAGTGATATGTCTCGGTAAGACATGATCCAAATATATAATGTAATGCAATCTAATGCTGACTGAGGGACGAGATATAAATATGAAGTAGGCTCGTGAAGGTCTGATCTGATCCTGTAACTCTTCCTCGCAGACCATCGATGCGATGGACCCCTGGGAGAACCTGACGGAGCTGGGCTATCACCTCGCCGACCTGCCCGTGGAGCCACACTTAGGGAAGATGGTTCTGTGCGCCGTGGTGCTGAAGTGTCTGGACCCCATCCTCACCATCGCCTGCACCCTCGCCCACAGAGACCCCTTCGTTCTTCCCGCTCAAGCCGCTCAGAAGCGCGCCGCCATGCTGTGCAGGAAACGCTTCACCGCCAACACCTTCAGCGACCACATGGCTCTGCTCCGCGCCTTTCAGGTCAGACCCGGCCCGGATTGCTCTTAAAACAAACAGAAATATAACTCTCTCATCAAACGATGTCCGTGGTTCACACAGACTCGACATACCGTCACGTTTAATGGCGTAAAACACACCGGTTACACACAACTGTTACATTACTTAAAAAAGACTACATGTAGCGTGGATTAAAATTCATATACAGAATAAATCTTTTTTAAGATGAACTTAAAAGCGTAAAACTTAACGCGTATTCATTATTCATTTATTCATTTGTTAATTATGAAGGAAATATATGATGGCAGTATCACATCAGTAAGAGATGTTCTTCCCTGAAATGTAATATTAACTAACAAGAGTTTAATAAACAAGGAGGTTTTATTGTTAGACACAACATTATCTGTTTCGATTCATAAAGAGTCGCTTTTTGAATGAATCCAGCTTTTAAAGTCAGTGATTCAGTGACTCAACGAATCGGATAAATCTACTGCCGCTTTTCATTTCATATTCAGAGTATCATTTATTTATTCATTAAATAATT
This sequence comes from Puntigrus tetrazona, assembly GCF_018831695.1. Lineage (NCBI taxonomy): Eukaryota > Metazoa > Chordata > Actinopteri > Cypriniformes > Cyprinidae > Puntigrus > Puntigrus tetrazona. The sequence continues at coordinate 63,081 of NW_025047700.1, read as the reverse complement.
GAATATATTTACTTTAAAAGAAACTTTATCTGTGCAATGTAGAATCAAGACGTTTCTTTCTAAAGCTACTGTAATGTCTCTTCTGTGTTTATTTTCATTTAACATTTTTGGCACGTCATCTAATTAATTAGATTAAAAAATCAGGTGTGTGTGTCTGCGTGTGTGTGTGTGTGTGTGTCTGGTGTGTGTGTGTGTGTCTGCGTGTGTGTGTCTGCGTGTGTGTGTCTGCGTGTGTGTGTCTGTGTGTGTGTGTGTCTGTGTGTGTGTGTGTCTGTGTGTGTGTGTGTGTGTGTGTCTGTGTGTGTGTGAGTGTGTGTGTGTGTGTGTGTGTGTCTGCGTGTGTGTGTGTCTGCGTGTGTGTGTGTGTACGTGTGTATGTGTCTGCGTGTGTGGTGTGTGCGTGTGTGTGTGTGTGTGTGTGTGTGTGTGTGTGTCTGGTGTGTGTGTGTGTGTGTGTGTGTGTCTGTGTGTGTGTGTGTGTGTGTGTGCGTGTGTGTGTGTGTGTGGTGTGCGTGTGTCTGTGTGTGTGTGTGTGTGTGTGTGTGTGTGTGTGTGTCTGTGTGTGTGTGTGTGTGTGTGTG
>NW_025047700.1:27500-57500 GCF_018831695.1 Puntigrus tetrazona | reverse complement strand
TCTTCTCTAACTCGTCATACAAGCCATGACTGTGAAGCTTTTTATTAATGCTCACACAGTAATAGTGACAATTCAGATGAACATGAATGTGAATTTAGTTTCATTTTAAGGGCATGTGTATGCAAATTAATTGTTGATCAGGGGGCGTGGCTTAGAGGCCCCTCCCACCAGTCAAGTCATTTATTAGATTGTTAATGTATTAAATATTGCATACATTTAAACTTAAACTGAAATAAAGTAATTATTAATTTCTGATAATCAGTTCGATATAGATCAAATAAGTTTTCGTTATCGAGATCAAAACAAACTTAAAAGACATTAGCGACAGGCTTAATTGATCTATAATTATGATGTTGTTAAAATGTTTGTAGAAACAGCTGACCTTATAATTGTAGTTTAATCAATACATTTGGGGTTTATTTATGTTTTTATATTTTTAACTGTACTGATAACCACCCATAAACATATTATATTTTATTACGGAAAAACTAAAATCATTATCTCACGAATATGTCATTATTTCGTAACTGTGTGTGTAAACCTGTTCATCCACACACTAAACTGACTCAACCTGGGTTTCTTCTTTTTCTTGTTGAACGTCTCTCTCGTTTTATCCCCGAGGCTAATTATAAAAAACTATAACAAATGCAATTTTAATGCATTATGATTATATGAATTTTATGATTATTCAAAGATATATATATATAATTTATTTTTTCACACAGTTGTTTTTTCATAATTATGATTATGATGTCCATCAGCTGCTCGAAGATCTCTGGAGAAGACTGTAAGTATTACTAAGATCACCTCAGAAATCACTGGTGACCCAACACTTATGAGCAGAAATGATAAAAGCTGAACGATAATTCAATGTATTAGTAATTAGCTTTTTTCCACGTTAAAGCTACGCATGACTAGACACTACTGAAGAAAAGCAGCCTGAATTAATGCATGTGTTAAAGAAGCAAGGATTCAGGAGAACAGTGTTGTTTGTAACATGACAAATGCTTTATTATTTATTTATTTTAGTTCAGATTTTAGATGCACTGCTAAATGTTATTAACTCTGCCCGTGATCGTGGCAAGTGGAAAGTAAAAATGCTGTATAAAAATGAAAACAGAATATAAAAGGCTTTTCCATTCCGTTGGCTGTGATTGTATGAATCTGATTGGTCAAGTGACACGTTTCGGTTTATTTTGGCGCCAACCACCAAGCATCTTTCATCGCCATAGAAACATGGTTACCTTCTGGTTCTGAGAGTTGATCCGAAAAATCTCCAGGGTAATAAAACTGCATATTAAACATTTTTAAAGATAAAAAGCAAATATTGTTTATTATAATTCTATAATACAGTGGTTCCCAACCTTTTTTAACTCACAGCCCACACAACCAAACACATATGTTTCGCATGCCCACTGCAAAAAAATTTAAAAAAAAATTTAAATGTATGCAGCAAAAATATGTTACATAGCCTAAATCGGCGGGTTGTTTTTAAACCAATCAACGACCTGGAATAGTGAACGCATAGTAACAGTTTATTATTATTTTTTTATTTAATTAATTATGATATTTAATTATTACTACACATTTTTACGTACATTAGCAATATTATTATTTCTATTGATAATAACTGGCGGCCCCCCTGCAATACCGTTGCGGCCCACAGGTTGAAAACCACTGCTATAATACAATTCATCCAATAATTACAGCCTTGCACGAGTAACTTGAATGATTATTAATATATAGAGATAACATGCGATATAAATAAGCTGTAGAATATGTAAGCTTTAAAGATGGCTACGTATGAGTTTATATTTTGGGACTGAGAACAGATCGTTGTTGTGTCTGAGTGAGGAGGCAAGGTTTTAGCTTCCCCTGCAGCGTTTCCCCACATCCTGCGTCTTCTGCGTCTCACTTCTGAGAAGAAACCGCACAGTTTTTTCATCTCAACCTGAACGTCTAGCGAAACTAACCTTCCTACGTTTCTCATAACTCGCCACGAAGTTGAAAAATATTTTTCATGACACTTCATCAGTGAGGTATCACCTATTTAAACTAACTTCACTGATAAAGCAAGTGTTTATGTCCATATCTATATAATCTATATCTAAAACAATCAAACAAGCGTCAACATAATCATCTGTAGCTGTTTTGGTGACTAGCGTTCCTTTGGTAGCACAGTTCTCGATCGGCACCAGAAGTAGATCCCCTCACAGCCTCACATCTTTCTCAGTGTGAGGATGAGCCTGGGTTCCTCCAGACATGGTGTGGCCGTCAGGGTTTCATCGGGCCTGAGAGTTTAGTTTCTCCTCGTCTGATAGTCCTGTGTTTTGGTAAACTCCAGGTGGGCTCCCGTCGGTCAGAGATGGAGCTTCTTCTGGAAGGTTCTCCTCTCTCCTCACAGAAATGCTGGAGCTCTTTCAGAGCGACCGTCGGGTTTCGCTCACCTCCCTTCTCTTCCGCTCAGTGTGGCCCGCTTCTTCTAGTTAGAGAGGATGGAGGTCGCTGTGCTCGTTGGGAGCTGTTCCCAGATCCGTGCTCCGATACTCTCCCGTCTCGAAGGTTTACAGAAACGTCTCAGACTTCTCGACCTTCTATAGACAGGTGTGTGTCTTTCCAGATCATGTCCATCTGCTGAATTAGAAACATCTCAAAGATGATCGGCGGAAACAGTGTCATGGAAAAAGCTGTGAATATTTTATTATTTGTTTTTTAAGCATTTCAAATGAACTTCTTTCACACCGTTATGGGCCGTTGTTTGTAAAATGTAGAGGAAAATAATGAACTGAAACTCTTCTTGCCCTTTACACTTAGCAGCCTGTGGCGTCAATAATTGAATTCCTGAATTTGCGTGAAGACAATACTACCTGTCAGTTTTTTTTCTTTTCTTCTGTCCGCTGTAAATGATCCGTGAGAAGCAGGCGATTTCAAAACTGAAAGTAAACTATAGATTCAGTCTGAGTTTCCTGGAACAGAGAACAAGGTGGTCAAACCGTCTCAGATCGGCTGAAAAGGTAGGATTGAACTCCTTGAGAATAAATAATTACACTTCAATACTCTACTGCTTACTTACAAAGTGCACTTAATTATAGTATCATTTTAATGGTGCTATTAAATACTCTACCACACCTACCGTATCTTTCTTACTGCTTCTATTGTGTCTATATCTTTTTTTTAATTGCTCAGTAATTTACAAATTACTCTGTAAAATATTAACGGTGGAAGATTTTGGCCCTCGAGTACTCCACAAAATGACTGCTGAGTAACTGCAAATATCATCAAAATATCATCTTCAGCTGTCGTTCTTGTTTTTGTTTGTTTTTGTGAAACCTGTATTTCGTAACAAGTTATGAAAGTAAATAAGGACACAGACTGACTAAACCATCTGATCTGCCGGAAAATACTGTCTCAGGAGGCAGTGTCTGGCAGAAGAATAAGCTTTTCTGGGGTGAATCTTGCAGTTTATGATAAATAAATGCGTTGATGAAATATATAAAACAAAGTTTTATAGACCATTTCAAGGCTGCAAATAATAAAAGCGTTGAGCGCTACTGCGCATGTCTGGTCCAGTGGCGCCATTTTCATGACGTCGGTGAAAGCAAGCGCGTGCTATTTTTTAAAAATTAAATTTAAACTTGAAACAAAACTTGATTGGGATTACCTTTTAAATATGACTGAGGCGAAACCTACAAAAACAATGAAAAATAAGCCATCCGGGCGTGTGTGTGTGTGTGTGTGTGTGTGTGTGTGTGTGTGTGTGTGTGTGTGTGTGTGTGTGTGTGTGCGTGTGCGTGTGTGCATTGCTGGGTTGGTCTGTATATCTATGTAAATATTAATTTTCATGTTGCACAGCGCTTTTCACGGTGCTTATCATTTCACTGCAGCTTCCCTGAACATGCATGTATGTTATCACGCCAAACCAACGCCAGCACACCAGTCACTGCATGCCATTCATTTTAAAACGCGTTCTTTGTTTGATCGAGTTTGCTGAGTCACAGATGAACAAGATTAAGGCTGCCCTGTTTTGCATAAACCTGCGTTCGTTTTTGTTTAAGATAAAACTACAGCCAGCAAATATGTGCACATACACACATTTACTGTAAACACAAATACAGTAGTAAGAACAGTTTCATTTTAAGGGCATGTGTATGCAAATTCATTGTTGATCAGGGGGCGGGGCTTAGAGGCCCTTCCCACCAGTCAAGTCATTTATTAGATTGTTAATGTATTAAATGTTGCATACATGATTTAAACTTAAACTGAAATAAAGTAATTATTCATTTCTGATAATCAGTTCGATATAGATCAAATACGTTTTCGTTATCGTGATCAAAACTATTACTACTTTTAGTGTTTTTAATGTAAATGTACAAGTTATAGGCTATTTTTAAAATTTTACATCTATGCAGTTTAGTTTAATTTGTTTAATGCTTTTCACAATTCATATATATAAACATATACTACAGAGAAGCCATTACTGAGGTGTTTAGGATGAAAAGAAACCTTCAGAAAAACTGGCAGAAAAATAGCTAGAACTGTTTGTTGAATAGTGATCATTTAAAAGATGCTAATATTTTGATTTTAAGATAAGGACGAAGGTGTTTCTAGGATGTGGGCATTGAAACATTTTAAAAAATCTCCTCCTCCATCTCCAGGTACCGTAAGGGATTTTTATGTTTTTTTGAAACTCAGAAAAATATTCTCTGCCGTCTAGAAAACATTGCACAGTAAAACTAGCCCAAAATTAATCTTTTTTATTTCTACAGAGTATGATAAACCCTGGCGGCCCATGGACTGGAAGTAAGCTGATAAACTGATCATTGTCTCAGGAAACAGACACAGATTATGATCTTGTTTTCTCACAATAGGCTTTTAAGAGATTCTGTGCACGTCTGTTCAGTTCTGAACTTTTGCACAGTTTCCTTCCGCATCTTGTATTTTGTTGCTATTAAGAGTTTGATGATTTTATCTTTTGCTTCCTGAAATGACAGTGAGAACAGTACATGTTTAAAACTCTTTCTAGGACTAATAGACAAACTTTTATGGCAACAATAAACGACTTCGAGTCCGGGAACAAAGACATCGACACTCTGAGAGTCCTTCTGCACGGACCGCAAGGAGCCGGAAAGTCCAGCTTCTTCAACTCGGTGAATACTGCTCTCGAGGGCCGCATCACCACCAGAGCCCTCGCTCAGTCAGCGTTCACCGGGAGAAGCTTCACTCTGGAGGTAAAAACACTCAGAACTAAGCTTAAATGTGCTCTGCTGGGACTAGATGGGATCATCGGAAGTAGTGCGGTGTGGTATAACATGCAAAAGTAGTGCAATATTGACAAAAAACAACATGACTTATCAGTATGACGTTCAAAGCACTTCAGTTCAAAGAGTGATTGACTCATTGACTCAAAGAATTCATTCAAAATGGATTCATTTGGAAAAAATGCACTTGACTAGTATTTAACTACGTTCTATCTAAAACACATACAGGGTTATTGCCTACGCTAAGTTCACCCTCACGCTGTCTCAAACTGATATCAGCTTTCAGAAATATTGTCACGCTTTAATGCGGCGATCTAAATCCTTTATACGGCTTTGCTCTTTATGTGTTTAAGTTACACACTTCTATGCAAACGACAAACGACGTATGGGTTTTATTTTCAGTGCAACACATATAAAATTAAGAAAAAGGCTGGCTCTTTTTATCCTTTCTCCTTCACCGACATCGCTGGTATACATGATGATAGCAGTACCTCGATACGGACGGAGGACATCAGGAAATTATTAAGCGGTCACATCAAAGATGGTTACACTGTAAGTATGTTTGAAATGGCTATAAATGGTGATAAAGTCACCAGCTAAAAACAAATACATGCCTGTCTGTTCAGTTTAACTCAGCAAAAACTATTGATGAAGACGACCAAAAGTACAATAGAAACCCTGCGCTGAAAGACAGGATCCACTGCCTGGTGGGCGTTCTTCCTGCCAGCACCGTTTCTCTGATGGACGGGGAGGTAATTAAGCAAATGAAAGCGGTTCGGGAGAAAGCGCGAGATCTGGGTGAGTCGTCTTCATGCACAAAAACAAAACAAATAATATCATCAGTCAATAATCACAGAGAAAGCTGCACGTCGTGATAAAAACAAAGTGGCTGTAAAATGATCAAATGAACATTTCAGTAATAAGTAACTGATTGTATCTCAGGTATTCCTCAAACCGTAATCATAACCAAGGTGGATGAAGCATGTCCTCTAGTTCATGAGGATCTTAAGAAGATCTACACCAGCAAAAAAATAAAAGAGAAGGTATAGTACTTTAACTTTGTGACCAAGGTAAAGTTGGCACCGATATAATAGTTTCTTGTACTTTTCTTCTGAAATTAAAGGTATGAGTTGATAAGTTGATTTTTACTGTATTTAAATCTATTCAGCTGATCTCTGGGTCTGGCGATAGCACTTTTAGCGTAGCTTAGCATGGATTTTCTAGACCGATGTGATTAGAAACTATACTCTCATTCCGGTGTAATAATCAAGGGAGTATAGAAAACCGTAACGTTTCATTTTCCACCGGTCTTAGTACACGACATAACTACAGAAGAGTCAAGAAACTCTTTTTTGAACGCCATGCTACTGGTCTAATTGGATTCAATGATTTATGCTAAGCTATGCTAAAGGTGCTATCGCCAGACCCCGAGATCGGCTGAATAGATTTAAATACAGTAAAAATCAACTTATTAACTCTGAGGAGTTGAAGAATGAGCCTATTTCCACAAAAAGCGGTGTTGGATTCAGTCTCATTACATATTCCACGTGGCACATTAAGTGTGTGTGTGTGTGTGTGTGTGTGTGTGTGTGTGTGTGTGTGTGTGTGTGTGTGTGTTCTCCTTGCAGATGGAGGCCTGTTCTTACACTCTGGGAGTTCCTATAAGCTGCATTTATCCTGTGAAGAACTACCACAGGGAACGTGCCACTGATGCCACAATGGATGTTCTGATTTTAGATGCTTTGCAAAACATTGTTAACTTTGCCAGTGACTATGTGGAGGATCAAGTGTCAAGTGGATGAGTTACTGAGGCCCATGCAGGGAACACTGTCTAGTGAACAGTTATATCTACAGTTAGTGGTATTACATATATAAATGTTAAGCAAAGATAGCTAAATGCACTTGTTGTTTTAATAATCGTGTTGCTCATAATTGTGCAATCATAATTTGTTTAAAATAAGAGCTCCATATCCGTTTGGTAATATTATAATATCAGTTTCTTGATCGGTGGGGGTGAGACTTGCTTCTAAATCTGCTTCTAGAGATATTCGCACATATATGTACGAGTTTAGAGATATATTAGATATATTGTTTGCTGTCGTTTCCCATCAAATGAATAAATAGATGTGTACGGGACCTTCATGGAGGGATTCAGCTGTTCAGTTTAATTACTAATGTCCCTAAACAAGGGGTATAAAATAGTTTGTGCTAAAATCAAGTCACACTTTCAGTTCTCACAAATACACTACAGAAGCCATTCCCAGCTTCTGGTCCAAAAAAACACCTACTGTACAGTATATATCCTGAAAAGACACGTGAAGGCATCACTTTACACACTAACTGAAAAGCATTTTTAAAATGCAAACTTTTTGAGATTGAATATATCGTTGTTGTCTCTTCTGCTTTTGAATTTTGGGTGTTCAGAACTGAAACAAAGTTATGTTTTAACTAATACGATTTTATATTGGTACAGATGAATGCACACCTAAACCTAACCTTAAAATATTTGCTTAAAAATATAAAAAATAAATAATCAATAAGAGTATATGTTTTAATGCTGTGCTAATCAAACAACTTGAATTCAGTGTAGTCTAACAGATGCTTCTTTTGCAGAGAAGGAGCGCACCAAAAGAAAAACCACACTTCAGCTGAATTAATAGAAATGTCATTTAGGGAATCAACCGAAAATAAAAACCGTAAAGAGATAAAAAATGACATCCGCAATGTTCTCAGACTAGAGGCTAAAGTCTCTTACGGAAGGTCTCTACGTTGTTCTCTCACGTGTTTTAAGCTGCTTATTTGACTATCATTTTCAAAAACAAAATGCAAAGTTCTGGTTGACTTTAAAGGAGGACATTAAAGCTGCAGTAGGTCATGTTTTGGGTTAAACAAAAATCAGCTACTCAACAGGTATCTTTCTATGTCGCTAGACGCCTCTTCAGGATCCTTAAAAACACGCAAACATTGCTTTAAATGAAATCTATCAATCAATTACCAGAGGGCTTTGGAACAACGAATCGTTGAATGAACCGCTTTAGAGTCCTTGAACCAATAGCAAAATAAATGCGTATAAGAAAATGTTGACAATGTGTTTTGAATAGTTTTCATTTGCACAGAACACAACTAAGCAAGAGAGGACATTTAAATCCCGACAGGCCTGTGTTCAATGATGAAGTAGCTTCACATTGCATGCATAGAAGGCAAGAGATGAATGAGGAACACAGTATAGTTCGCAGACAAAGAGATTCCGCTCTAGATATTGTGGGATATGATTTTGACGTAGGCTTCGACGTCTGCAGCGATGTCCTCGTAGGCGTCACAGAGCGGCTTCATGACAGAGACGGCGTCTTCCACTAACTGCGTGGCTTCTCCGAGCTCCGTTCCAGGACTCTCTCGTTCTCGCAGAAGCTTCGCAACGCTTTTGCTGCTCTTCACCAGATCTCCCAGGTTTAAGGCCAGAGCGGGCAGATCGTGTTCCTCCGTCGGGGGCTTCACGTTCTCTAACTCGCTTCTCGACAGCTGAATGGCGACGAGCGGAAGAAAGACGTTCCCGAAGACTCCCAGTTTCTCCTCGTGAAAGTTTCTTAGCACCGCGGACTTGTCTTTCGGCGACAGCCCGGCGAAGGCAATCTGATCGTAAACGCCAGGATCAATCAGCTTAAGGATCTGATTGTTCTTTCTTTTGGAAACCTCAAGAATCGCGGTCATGGCGTCTCTTACCACGGCGCAGTTGTATATGATACTCTTGCCTTCGTCTGCTGAGACGCTGGAGAAGTTTTCTCCGAAGTGAGTGTTGATGATGTCCAGCAGTCTGTTGGTGATGGTGAAGTATCTGGTCACACAGTGATGGAGGCTCTGAGTAGATCTGACCAGCGCTTCGGTCTTGTCTGCGGACACTAAAGAACACATTCTGGACACTGTTTCTGTCGGTCAAGAGGAAAGAACAACACGTCGTTTCAGGTAGCGTTTGACTGAACCACATCTTTCTTGAAGCCATTCTTGTTTTATACCCCACTCGCCCGGACCAAGAGCAATTCACTTCTGAGAAAACCCACAACAAATACTCTTAGTATGCATACTTGCCTGCGCAGACTCCAACACATCTGTTGTAGCGTTCTGCAGAACTGTGTGTATTACTCCCAAACATTTCCACTTTATATTAGGGTCTTGAAATGAGACAGAAACGGTCATTTAAGAAAGCTAATATTACACAAACAATAATTCAACAGGTACTTGTGTGTGTATTGTATAGTGTTTGTGTGTGTCCTGGTGAACCCTGCTGCTTTGGGAGTAAAGTAATGCACGTTTTATTCTACCGATGCTCTGACAACCAAGAGTGTGTGTGTGTGTGTGTGTGTGTGTGTGTGTGTTTTCTCTATTATAGATCCATGGTCTCAACACAACATGTACACTCATCAGACAGCATCATCGACGTCTCAGACGTCTAGATGCTGCTCGTGGAGCATGTTCATGGGTTTCAGGAAACCAGTGCTGAGTCATCCTAACTCTAACGCATATTAATTGAGAATATCACGACAAGGAATCAGAGAATGAGACGGATTGCACATATAATACATAAGATAAAAAATAACACACACTAGTAGAATAAACAGATAACAGATGAAGTCAGATTGATCGAGTGGAGTGACTTACTTCTTCTCTTCTCCGGAGACACACAGGACACAGGAAAGGCTGGAGCTGGAATGATCTAGAGAGCGTCTCTCAGATTGATGACGTGAACATCATCAAGAACGGCGTCTCTGATTGGTCAGCTCTCCTGACCGGCACCATCCAGTCTGAACTGAACCCAACAGCAGCTTTCTCAAACACACAAAACATCTTGAGATGGAGAAATACCCCCCAGTCTGAAAATCTGATATATACATGCACAGCAAAAGTTTTAGCTTGAATTGAAAAAGAATGTAAAAAGCAATTATAACAGAGAGAGTTAAACAGCTATTTTTACAACAATTATTTAAACAGAACTGCTCCAATTTCTATTTAGTGCTTTTAACAACACAAAGCAGTCTGGGACTAAACACTGTTTACATTTCATTTATTCATTTTTGTGTGTTAGTCTTCTGAACGTGAACGAAATCAATGAACGAAGCGGTGAAGGAGTCTCTCTCGTGTAGATCTCAGGGCCTCGTTTCTTCATAGATTTGATCGTACGCATAATATTTCTAAGAAACGTCTTTGCCGTGGAGAAGTGCTTCTCGTCACGTCAGGGTCTGAGCAGACGTACACACTTTTTATCGGAGTATTGCAGGTTTTTGAAAACGTAAGCCGTTCTTGCAGCTCGCTGCTGGAAATGATGGTGATATTTACGTTAATGGCATTAATTAGGAGTCGTTTCCAAGCAAAGAGATGAAACCGCTTGCAGATCAAAATCATCATCAACTTTATGGCTAAAGAGAGGCGTGCACGCGTTTTCTCTTCATTCTATGAATCACACGTACGCTTATATAAAAATGTTATTGTGAGATCAAATTTGAGATGGTTTCTGCAGAAGATTTTATGAATGTCGCCTCTGTCTTTGTTGAAGACACTTAACTTCTAGAGATTATCGTTGAATTGATTCCAGAGACCGTCTCTGCTTTTAATAACAAACTGTTCATCTCTTCATTATACATCCCTGTCATTGTGTTCTTCTACTTTATTCTGTTCAGTGCTTTGATGAAACCTGTGTTGATAAAAGAGTTATAGAAATGAAAGTGATTGATTGATTGATTGATTGATTGAATGAAGTGGATGTAGATTTCTGAGAATGAATGGAATCAGGAGAGAGCCGGTCTGTTCTGTTCACTGGGGTTCCTCAGGGATCTGTTCTCGGACCGCCGCTCTTCTCTGTGTTCTCATCAGACTTCTGTCTGAACCGAAGGGCTAATCGTTGATGAAAGCCGCTGGACGGTGGGGACGGAGCTCAGTCTCAGCCGGATTGAGCTCTAGCTGATGTTTTTTCATCCAGACTGAGAAACAGCGGCGGTCCCAGTTCACCAACCGATTCACGTCTTCAGTCAGAAGCTTCGTATCTCCCAAACGGTGCAGTCGATCGTTTGTTTCAACCGTTTTATTTACAATAGACAAAAAATACAAACATATATACACCTTAACACTGATTTGTGCGATGGCCTGAACCACATCCAGTGTTTACAGATCGACGTCTCTCACAAACCTCAGAATCACCTGAAGACACAAGAAATGGTTCGATGTTTTGTCTCTGTTTCTTTAAAGCTTTAAATTATTGCTGAGCGGACTCTTTATGTACAACAGAACCACAGCAAGAAACATCAACACACGTGATATTAAAACATCCTCCATCTTCCGTGTATTTTTGCCGTATTTCGACACAAATATCTAAACGTTCTTAAAATCAAGACGCAATTGCTTGAGAAGTGAAATGTTCAAAACGACTCGCTTTCTGCAACGAGATCAAAGATCCAAACATTAGGAAGCGGAAACAGTTCTTGATTGGAGGAGGTTTAGACGCTGCTGAACAGAAACACCGAGGAAGGAAACCAGTCTAAAAAGATTCCTCTGCGTGAAGCTGAAATGCGTTTAATGGGCTGCTGTACGTCATCTGTGCTCCGCCATGAGAGAACGATCTCAAACCAGAGCAGAGAAGACGTCATGCATGGGTCTCGTTTCCCAGAACAATCATCTATACGTCCTTAAACCAAGACGATCAAAAGATGCGAAACACGTGACGCTTGTTTTCTGAGAAACTGAGTGATTAGTGACGACTGGAACAAGAGCGGGTGCGTGTCAGTCGGGAGATTTGGCAGAGATCGATTCTATTTTTAAAACATAAATTTGCCCATAATTTCTCACAAAACTAGACGTTTTAGACGTTTCTGCAGCGTGATCAGATACTGTAAAAGTCTTTAAAAAGTACTAGAGATCTATTTTCAAAGAAGACATTTACATTTAGAGACCAGACCGACTTCATAAACCCTGCTTGTGATTTATATGATTTATGATCCAGTGATCTTCATCATCATCATCATCATCATCATCAGTCTGTGGTTTCTCGGTGTGAAGGAACCTCATCCCGATTCATGAATCTTCAGACGCTTGCGTTGAAGAAACAAGACAAAAACACTGAGAAAAAACAACACTTTTTGCGCTCTTACCAGTAAAAGTGTGTGTCTGGTGAAATGACTCGACGTCTAAAACAAGACACTGACATCCAGACCCCGGAGAAATAAACAACAACACACTCTGTGGCTCAAAACTACAGCAAAAATCATTAGGATTCTCTTTAAGATGTTTGCTATAAAAGAGCGACTTTTGATGAGTGACTTCATTTGGACAACAAGGCGATTTTCACAATACTTTTTAGCTTTTTCTGATCCAAATACCGTCAGATCCTAACAAACGTAAAGATGATTTATTCATGGGATGGAAGTGTGAGCCAGGTCCAGGCTCTAGGTCAGTTAGTGCTTGCAAGCAGCCTTAGATAAAAAGCGTGGCTCTGTCGGAGCGCGTTTCTTTCAGCCGAAGTAGCCTGAGACTAGACCTAACCCCGTTCAGAGACTCCTCTTCCTCCTCCTCCTCTTCCTCTCAGAGCACCAGGCCGGGGACGTGGCGCAGCAGCGCGGGGTGCGGAGCGCTCGGGGGCTCCGGGTTCGATCCGGTGGGTCTGTGTCGCGCGCTCTTCTGGTGCGCTCGCAGGCCGGCCAGCTGAGAGTAGGCGCTCTGGCACACGGTGCACTTGTAAGGGCGCTCGCCGGTGTGCAGACGCACGTGGTTCCTCAGCGTGGACGACTGGCTGAAGCGGCGGCTGCAGAAGCGGCACACGAACGGCTTGTCCAGTGTGTGAATGCGCATGTGCGAGCGCAGGTTACTGCGAGAGTTAAAGCCCCGGTGACAGATCACACAGCGCATGCGGCTCGAGGACGAGGAGGAGGACGAGAGGAGGACGAGGAGGAGGACAGCGAGGAAGAGCCGGCGTCACAGGAGTGAGACTCGTCTGCTGCGGAGCACAAACACCACGGGAAGGTTAATGAGAGCGTGCTCAGAAAACGGCTCGTCTCCGAGAGGAGAGGGAGCATCATGATGATGGAGCGTGTCGGCTTGATTTGAGGTGTATTCGTAAAAAACTAAATAAAAAATAAATAAATAAAAGCTCCAGAAGTCATAGAAAAATGAGCGGAAAAAAAATCTGAAACAAAAGTCATTAAAATATAACTTTGAAAAGGCAAGAGAAATTATAAAAAAAAATAAAATAAGTGGGAAAAGCAACAATTAATGAAAGCTTAAAGGTTGTGGAAAAAAGTAAAAATCTATCAAAATGAAAAAAAAAAAATCTCAAAAAGTCACGAAGAATGATAAAATGTCAAAAATGAACAAATTCTGTTAATTAATAAAATCTCAAAAACTAATAATATCAAATTCACTGAAAAAATAAAACCATAAAGAATCCTAAAATTAATAACTTTTAAAAAGATGTGGAAAACAATTAAATCTAAAAATAAATAAATAAATAAATAATAATATCACCAAACTGAATAAAATCTCAAATATTAATACAATCTCAAAAACTCATGAAAATGATTTAAATCTCAAAAAGTTCATGGAAACGATAAGACCAGAAAAAATTTACGTGAAACGAATAAAATCTCAAAAATGCCTACAACATAAAAACATTCACGGACAGAAATAAAACCCTGACAAGCAATGAACATTAATATCACGAATGTCGAACGTCTGAAATCTCAATAGAATAAAATATAACCATAATTCAAAAGTCATGAAATTGAGTAAAACCTCAAATTAATAAGAACTAATAAAATCTGGAAAAGTCGCCAAATTAAAAGAAATATTTAAAAAAACAAAGCATGGAAAATAATAAAAAGCGATCGAAGAGGTTGGACTAATGCAGTGAGTTTAACATTCGATGATATTTCTTAGAGTTCGTCTTATAGAAATAAACCCCGAGCGCGATCCCGACATGACGCGCTGGAGGGCGCGCGCGCTCGTCTCCGTCAGACTAAAGAAGCAGAACTAAGAGAGAGATGAGGAGGAGGAGGAGGAGGAGGAGGAGAGGATGATGAGAGAGGAGGAGAGGATGATGAAGAGGAGGAGAGGATGATGAAGAGGAGGAGAGGATGATGAAGAGGAGAGGATGAACACGTACCGCTCCTCTTCTTCTGCTGCTGCTCCTCTTCTGTTCCCGGGACGCCAGGGATCCCCAGGAAAGTGTTGTGAGAGTTCCCGTACCACACCAGCAGCTCGTGCTCCGGAGGAACCGTCTGAGGAACACAGCCTTTAGAACCTCACCAAAACCCGTTTCATCGTGCACGAGCGGAACTGGCTAGATGCGTGCTTTTAGAGCTAACAGATAAAACTAAATACATGTAAAAAATTACACAAAACCAATTACATAAAATATTTGTCTGAACCTCCGGAGATCAAATTTTATTTTACAGTTACGTTGCCAATATACGGAATATTTTACACTGAATATTTATTTACAAACCCGTTTAAATAATTTGTGATCCGAGTCAAAGATTTTAAGGTGACACACTCACACACACACACACACACACACACACACACACAGACAGACACACGCACACACACACACAGACAGACACACACACACACACACACAGACAGACACACGCACACACACTCGCGCACGCACACACACACACCTTTTTTATGTACATTAAGTGAAATAGATTATGAAAATTAATATGGAAATTCCAACTAAAATAAACATTCTGGCTAATGTTACTGTATACATCTTATTAAACACAGCCAAAATGATCAACTTTAATTTAAAAAAAGACAAATAAAAAGGCCGTTTCTTGATTTTATGTAAACGTCTTATTTTGAAACACAGAACCAGGATTCGTGGAGCAGGGCTCTGACCTCCAGGGTCTTGTAGAAGATGCTGGAGCCGATCTGAACCACCTCCAGGTTCTGCTCCTGCTCGTTCCTGGCGCACTTGATGTAGGTCATCCAGCTCCTCTGGTCCTCCTGACTGGCGTCGATGAAGCAGCGCACCGTCCCGTCCTCGTTAAACACCTGAACACACACACACACACACACACAGGTCTTCAGTACACTGCCTCGATCACACACACACACACACTCACACACACACACTCACCTCCCACATGAGGTTATTGTTCTTCCTCAGGTCCACGTGCTCCGGGGACACCATCCTCCCGGAGAAGGGGCCCATCTCGGTGCCGGCTTTGATCCAGGTCTTGGAGAAAATCCCGAGTCCTTCTCCAGGGACCGAGCTCTGAGCGATGATGACCTCGCTGGGCAGGACCAGACTGGACAGCTTCTGCACCTCTGCAGGAGACCATCCACATCAATAAACATCACCAGAGAGAACTTCTTTACGGTATTCACGCGCGAGCCATTAACAAAAAACGAATACGATTTACGCGTCGTCTGAAATCTGAATAAATCATCTTTCCGTGGCTTTGTTGGGGTTGGATCAAATCTGTGCGAGATGCAACTAAATCATGATTTAGGAAAGATTTGAGGAATCTGAGGGAGCGAGAGAAAAAAAGAAGAGAAGCGAGAAAAGCGAGAAAAAAAACCCCTAAATGTTGAGAAAACCTCCTTGAAAGTGGTTCAAATGAAGATCTTTGAAATAAATATTACTACGTTTTATTAATCTTCATGGAGCGTGATCTTCACGTAACATCTAATGATTTTTAAGATTAAAAAAATTCTAATTCTGACCCGTTTTTACTGCCTCAGATATAAGATCTGCTGAAGACTGTCCTTCAAAGCGAGAGGAAATGGTTTATTTTTAATGCGCATGTCTTTACTGTTATTATAAGAATAAATAAAGTCCAAACCCTGATCCTCATCGTACAGCGAGCACACAGATAATTCATATTTAATTGTATAATTGCGTGACAAAATTAATCATCAGCGTTGAAACGCGATTTAATTAAAAACACAAGAAAACACCGGGAAACGTGATCGAGTGGGAACGAATTCATATTAAAATCTCGAGTGTATGAATCGTTTTGCTCGTTTTAATCGTTCTGTGATTTCTGCTTTCGATCAAGAACAACGCAGCCTTCCTTAAAAAAACAGTTTCGACGATTGAATCAAACAAACGCGATTTTAGCCGCAAAAAAAGAAAGAAAAAAGTAAGGAGACTTTGGCAGACGCGTCGAAACGAACGAATGAAACGAATCCCCTTTATTATTATTTCGGTCACGAAATATGACCTCTATTTAACCGGATTAAACGCGTTAAATGTTGGGGAGAAACTGTAAAAAAGCGCATTGAAAGGCGCCTCAAAAGCGCCAAAGAAAGACACTCGCATTTAACGTCAAAATCAAAGAATCGCGCGTTTGTTGCGGACAGAAGCGGCTCAGGAGAGGTGAAGAACCCGCTTTCGTTCCGCTTTAACTGACACTCGTTATTCTCCGCCGACTCATTCCACATTCATTATCCTTTCACCGCGTTTGTAGCAATAAATGTGAGTGAATGAAGCGATGGCTTGTTTAAAAACACGCAGGAATTTGGCGAACAAAAAGATGGAAAGGCGATTAGCTGCTTGACACGCCGTGAATGAGGACAGAAAGAGCCGTTCACGGCGCGTTAACGGAGATGCCAGCGCAGGAAAAGAGCCCTTCCAGAGAGCCCTGAATGCGGGATAAAGCTCCGAGAATGGGGCTCCTTTCTTTGGCTTTCTCAGGTCAAGCACAAAGTTAACCAAATGAATTTAAAGCCGCTTCATTCAGTTACACGCCGAACGCGCGCGCCCCGGCACCTTTCACCGCCTTAAACGGCTTCAATGGCGCGAAAGAAAGGAGACTAAACGCCGGGGAACTCGGGAGAGAAGTTCCCAAGCGGCAGACGAGAGAGTTCCCACTGAACGACGAGCTGAAAGAAGTTTGGGACGCGTTTCTCCAGACGCGAGAGTTTTGCGCGAATTAACGATTTTTTAAACGAACGCGCGTCACGAGGATAAAACAAACGCTCTCGTTTTTATTAAAAAAAAAAAAAAAACGCAACTGCTTCGACGAGGCATATTTAAAACGCTTTCGATACGGCAGAAACTTCCACGAACGCAAACGGAATGATTTACTAGTCATTCTTGCGATAAAACTGTCCCTCGGTTCAGCTCCCCCGGGTTTTATTGGAGCGCGAACTCTATATTTGAGGCGCGTTCAAGCAGGTGTTTGTCGTGCGGTGCGCGGCTGTACCTCCGGGGAAGGACTGCGCCAGAGCCTCGGCGGTGAACGCGGTCCTCCGCTGCTCCTCGCTCGGGTTCTCCCCCAGCACGTTCCTCCATCGACCGTACAGGAAGCTGTGCAGGATGTCGGAGGTGATGATCTCACACAGCTGAGACCTGAACCTGGACTTCAGCGCCAGAACCGAGCCCATGGTGCCGAGAGACTGACGCGCGGGGACCGGGCCGGCTCCACTTATAGGAGCCCGGGTGGCTCTGAGCCTCTAATTAGTTATTAATGACCCCCCGACCCACACACACACACACACACACACACACACGGCTCTTTATGCGGGAGCCCCGCCACCCCTTCAAGACACACACCCAATGAGAAACTCTGTCTTTGTGAGGAGAGAGAGAGAGACGGACCTGAGCGAGAGAGCCCGACGGAGAGCTGATCTCGCGCGAGCGGCTCCACACCTGGACCGAGGCTATTACCTGCAATTATTCTCACGCGCTTAACCAGCTGCTATTAACCTGAGCGCGCGCGGGCTCCCGTGACATGCAATTATTCTGCGTTTCACTCACTTTCTCTCTCTGCAGGTCTTTTTAAAACTCGACACGCAGTCACTGGCGACCCGATCGAGTTCGACGCGCTTAAACGATTGCCGGACATGCGTTTCGACGCGACGTGTGAAGGATCGTTACGTCAAGAATCATTCTGATTTTTTGGCATAGAGTATGCGATTTAAACAGTTTCTGTACGCGTTATATTTGATCGTATTTTAATGCATCTGCGTTCATGCAGAATATAGAATATGAAATTTCTATTATGCAATAAAATGTATAATATAAAAATGTTATACAGTGTCATGTATATATTGGCCTTATGTTCTACCTAATAAATGTTTTTATTTTTATATGTAATACGCATTGTTATAATTACATAATTACAGAAGAAGAAGATACTAGCCTAAAATATTAATAATAATAATAATAATAATAAAAATGTTTAACTATAATTTATTACGCGGTGGGTATTTTTAATTTCTCCCATTATGTTCTGTCCGGGGCAGATGAATGGTTCTCGGTGCTCGTATGAAGAGAGCTCTTTCTTCTCGGGATCGGTGGAGGGTTTTCCTTCTTTCCTCCAGCAGGAGAACATCTTTATTCTGTTCTCTTTCATTCGATGCTCATCCATCGGAGATCCTTCATTCATCAGGTCTGCATCATCCAGAGAATTCATCATTAAATCGACAAAACTGTATTTCTGTCCACATGGCACGGATTATAAAGCTTCATATAAACAAACGGTCATCATCTTCATCATCTTCACTGATTCATTGGGATCGGCGTCGGTTTCTGAAACTACTGAAGAAATCAGGAGAGATTGGACTCAAATCAGGAACAAATCACTAAACAACGT
This sequence comes from Puntigrus tetrazona, assembly GCF_018831695.1. Lineage (NCBI taxonomy): Eukaryota > Metazoa > Chordata > Actinopteri > Cypriniformes > Cyprinidae > Puntigrus > Puntigrus tetrazona. The sequence continues at coordinate 38,656 of NW_025047700.1, read as the reverse complement.
CGTTTTAAAGAGTTTTATTACAAAGATCTTCTAGGAATCACTCGAGTGTGTGAAGTACATCATATAACCCCGAAGAAAGCACCCGGTGTAGTGTTCACAGGATACATGCGTCCAGAGTCCACACATCGTTTCCTCCGACACACACACACACACACACACACACACACACAGACCACACACACACACACACACACACACACACACACACCACAGAACACACACACACACACACACACACACACACACACACACACACACACACACACACACACACACACAGACACACACAGACACACACACACACACACACACACACACACACACACACACACACACACACACACACACACACACACACAGAAACACAGAAACACACATTCACCCACTGAACACACACTCTTGTTCGCTGTCTCACACATTACTCAAACATTCACTCTTTTACATACACACACATTCTTAATCTCACACACTTATACATTCACTTTCACACACACACACAATCACTTTTACACTCATTTACTCTCACACACTTAGTTTTACACACACTCTTACGCTCTCACTTATGCACTTACACTCACTCTCTCTCTCACACACACACACACACACACACACACACAGCTGCCACTCCCTACAGTTAAGTGTTTTATCTGTGAAGCCTGAGGGCAGGAGACACTCATCTGTATTTAAAAATCCATTTAGACCAATGAACCCTCCCACAGACCACCACACACACACACACACACACACACACACACACTTCAATTAAAGTGGACACCACACCGGATGAATTACACTAGACTCTCGAGAACACCGGTTCTTCAGATTATTATAGAAACAGCTCAGGTCGCGAGGCGCTGGATCAGTTTGATTATCGGGACGTTTTTAATCAGACTCTCATTCTGACGGCACCCATTCACTTCCATCACAGACACACTGACGCAGAGACGCCTTTCTCCAGATCCGATCTGCTCCTCGGAATGAACTCGAACGACACGCGTAGAACAATCGTTTTCCAGCACTCGCTCCGTGCCGTTACGGTTTATATCGGAACGCCAAAGAGCGCGAAAACACAGAGAGAGAGCGCAAAGAAGAGGCACAGAGAAGAGGTAGTCTTTCGATCATTTTAATACATGGTTACCTGTACACATGAGGAAGAAAAGAAACACTAAAATTAAACATTTTGAAATTATAATATCCCTTTTCATTAAGCAAGTTAATACTAGATCAATTTGTAACTAACCAATCATACATATATTAGATCACACAGAGTAGAAAGCAAAAATCTGAATTAAAAAGTGATGGGAGCGGGACTGTACAGGAGTCCACAGTGTGTTCTGGTGAAGTGGAGGGACCGGCGGTACCAAATAAGACAAGAACGTTTGATCTTTCAATACTCAGAATATAAAAAACTACAAGTAATTAATACACAGGTAGGCTCTCCGAGGCTTAGCAGTCTTGAACGCTTGAAGGTCGAAGCTTACAGAACTACACACATAAAACTTCTCATCCGTCAGCAAGATGCAACATCCAATTTCAAAATTACACATTCACAATCTTTGACAAATTTCAGTATGAAAACAGAACAGAAAAACAGGGACAGTTTTCCTGTAAAAATGCAGGACAAAAAAGTCTTTGATTTAATTATATATATATATATTTTTAAATAAAGTATTTAGTCAAGTATCTGAGCATACATACATAGTTTTACAAGAGAGCAAAAGGCAAAAAAACAACCTCACGATACGCAAGACCACCCTTTCCCCGCCAGATCACCGTAATAAAAAAATTATCCGTTACATTTGCATACGACTACAAAAAACCTCTAAGATCTACAAGTTCAACGTCTGTCAAAATATTAGAGAAACCCATCTTTGTTCCAAAAAAAAAAAAAAAAAAAAAAAAAAAGAGAGAGAATGAAATAAGATATTGCACCTTTTGAAACCAGAGTACAATAAAATGACAATGAAAACAGAATACAAAGTACATGAGGAATTACATCATCAGGAAGCGGCCGGCGGCGGCGCTGCGTCTCTCGTGTAACAAAAGCATATATTTGTGTAACAAAAACATCACAGTTTTTCATCGCACTGAATTAAAATGCTTTATGTAAAAGAAAAAGAACGAAAAAAAGAAAACATTTTGTACACATTCTTAAAACATTTCATGACAAAACGAAACGATAACCAATTCAAGACTGCTAAGCCCGCGCTCGTTTTATTGCAACAGAACTAGAAAAATAAGAGATTATATTGCGCGATCGATGAAACGCCGCGACTCCGGGGTTCGTTTTGGCGATACACATCTATATATATATATCGTTGAATTAAAAAGGAAGAATAGAAAACAAACCAACTCTGAAACGGTCCAAAAGGGATCCCGGAAATCGCCCCATTCGAGTAATGGTGTACACAAGTATTTAGTAACAATTGGATGTCCTGATTTAGAAATAGTTCTCTTTTTAAATCATATAAGTCATTCTACAGCTAGTGTTTCTCACTAAGAAAAAAAGTAAAAGTCTTCAAGGCGTTGCAAATCTAGAAACCTCTGTTACAAAAGGTCTGTTTCCTCCTCGCAGTGATTCAAAAATCTTCAACTAAAGGGTCTGCAGTCGCCCGCTTTAATGATCCTAAGGGGCGAGAGAAGAACACACAGCGCGTCAGAACAACACACACACACACACACACGGGCACACACGCATGCAGCACACACACACACACACACACACACACATCACACACACACACACACACACACACACACACACACACACACACTCACACACACACACACACACACACACACACACACACACACACACACACACACACACACACACACACACACACTCACACACACACACTCACACACACACACTCACACACACACACACTCACACACACACACACACACACACACACACACACACACACACACACACACACACACACACACACACACACACACACACACACACACACACTCACACACTCACACACACACACACACACACACACACACACACACACACACACACACACACACACACACACACACACACACACACACTCACACACACACACACACACACACACTCACACACACACACACACACACACACACTCACACACACTCACTCACACACTCACACACACTCACACACACTCACTCACACACTCACTCACACACACACACACTCACACACACACTCACACACACTCACACACACACACACTCAGTGATTTATCTGTTAAAGCATCATTCTTTCAGTCTTCAGAAATCATTCTAATGTACTGATTCTCTGACCAAGAAACATTTCTGATCATCATCAGTGTAGAAAACAGTCAATATTTTTTAGGAAACGGTGCTCCGTTTCATTTTTCAGGATTCACAGACAGTTCAAAAGAACAGCTTTTATCTGAAACACTATCTTCGGTGCATCTTGAAGAACCAGGACAGTCTTCAGCTCAACCTCACCATATGCTTCAATGCATTATTTTTTTAAATAAATGCATGTTTTATTCATCGAGATGCATTCAATTGATTAAAAGTGCCATTAAAGACATTTCTAACGGCTTACACAAAAAATGTTGAGCAGCACCACTGTTTTTATCACTGATGATAATCAGAACGGTTTGTCGATCAGTAAATCAGTATATTATTATGACTTCTGAAGATCATGTGACGCTGAAAATAATAAATGACAGTTTAGCAGACTCGCAGAGAGAAGAGTCTTCAAAAACACTGAATGTTATCTACTGTATTCATGACGTCATCCCGTGATCATCATCAGTGACGGGGAGCGTGTTTCTTACCGGGAGGCCGGGAGCCTGCGTCTGTCCCTGGCCGTAATACGCCCCCTGCTGTCTGTAATACTCCACCCAGGCAGCGCTATAATCAGGAGGAGAGCTCTGCTGAGATCCAGGACCGGCGGCCTGAGCTGCACGCACACACACACACACACACACACACACACACACACACACACACACACAGAGAGAGAGAGAGGAGGGTGAGCACGCTGAGGTCTGGCCGGGTTCGACTGAGATCAGGAGGACAGGCGTTCTTACTCTGTTTCTTGTAATACTCCTCCCATGCTTTGCTGTAGTCGGAGCCGCTGCTCTGGCCTTGGTTCTGCTGACCTGCACAGAAGAAACACATCTCAGTCACGCTCGATCCAGAAACACTTACAAGCAGAGCCGTCTGATTAAACAAGACAAGCCGAGCGAGAGAAGCGCGGCACACAGCGGAGGATCTTCAGCTCCCAGTGACTTTCACTAAACACACAAAACATCTCCAGAAACTTAGAAGCAGCGCCTGTCAAAGAACGAGAGGCTTTGGGTTCTCCTGCGTTTCCAATGTTTGAAAAACAAGACCTTCAGCAAAATATCAGAAGGCATAATGTTCCTTCAGTACATTTCCTATAATATCAGTGTTGTATTAAAATAAATACATTATATATTTTCAATTTGTTGTGTTTTAAAGTGAAATATTACACCAGCAATATTTCTTTGGGGGTTTTTTGTACTTTTTAATATTTTACAATATATTATTATTATTATTATTATTATAATAATAATAATAATAACTAACAACAACAACAACTTAAAGCCATACTGCCATCTCTTAAAATTCTGGCCTAGCCCTATAAACAAAACTTTTTTTTTAAAGTTGTAATTAAAAATTACATTGCAATTAGTTTAATTAAAGACAAACAACATCACAGCCCTAGTTACTCAGTAAAAACTAAACCAATTACAAATAAACCTGCGAAGACAACTCAGGAAAAGTTCATAAAAGAACAAAAGAAAAGGTAACTTTCTTCCAGGATCATTTTTCTCTGACAGCGCTCATCATCTTTTTTTTGGTTTTAGGAAAATTGTGCCAAGACTCTTATAACGGCGTGAAAGTCAAGAACGGATCGCGTCTCGTTGGGCTTTCTGCGTGAAACGGCAAAAGTTGATCTGATGCTTTTATCAGGACGAGTAACGAAAAACAACAACAGTATTCCAGTCCATCCAAAAAAAGTGGCAGAAAATAATACAGCAGCCCGGGAAAATTGTTAGTCAGGCAAATAAAACGCTCTCAGCCGTGTCCCTTAAGTGTCTCGCCCAAACCTCGGGGTTGTTTACACCGAAGAAACGCAGCTAAGTGTCTGAGGCACTTGCCTAGCTTTTTATAATACTGCTCCCACGCTTTGGAATAGTCCATCTGGCCGGTCTGAGATCCATTGTGACCTGAAATTAGCAAAATGAAATGAATCTAAAGGAAAGTGCTGTTTCTCAGAAGAAACAGCGATGCTTAAAGTGAGTCTTACTGGGGTCCTGCTGGCTCTGAGGCTGCCATGTCTGGTACGTGGTTCCCCAACCTCCAGTCATGAACGTCTGCGGGCCACTAACACACACACACACACACACACACACACACCGTCAGCATTATAAACACTACACAGATAACACACCCGTCTGAAACCAAACCATTCATCGGAACACATTTTGATTCAACATTACCATTTATTCATTACTTGAGCAATGAATATTGAAATAAACAATATATACAGTCTTGAGTTATTCATTGCATCATTGACTCACTTGATTTGTTCAAACTGCTGATTCAGTCATAAAAAAGCAAATGGCTCTTTATGACTCACTCAATCGGTTCAAAAATGCAGATTCGTTCAGAATCAAAGCAAGTGACTCTTCACCACTGATTCACCAGATTTGAAGCGAATCAGTCACACGGCTTCATTTCATGTTATGTGCATGCAAGTTCATTTTACTTGTTATCGCAACGTTTATGGTGTTTTTGTGCAGGATAAGCTTTATATTTAAATGGTTTAGGTGTCTGCTCAGGTAACTGATTCAACAAGACAGAGACTCTCTTTATGTACGTAATTATTCAGGAATTATTCAACATAACCGTATTAGTATCTATTTGAAAACACTAATAATATGCTATTTATAGTTGCTCTATGGTGTACTGAAATGAAACGCTTGCCATGCATCACCTTGAAATAAATCTTGACGTTTGTACTGTATGTAGTCAGTTATTTCTCTGAACAAGTTATAACATATGTTTTTAATGTCCAGATTGAGCAAAATCTATTTCAAATATATTCCCGTCTCCATGCTAACACATGCATGCTATGACAAGCCTTCGGGTTTAAAAACGCCGACTTGTTTGAATTCGTACGATTTCCTATTAATTCAAATATAATTTACGGGAACATGAGCAATCCAGTTCAGATAGACGAATGAGTCGCTGAATCACTGACTCACTTGATTTGTTCAGAAAGGTGGATTCATTCAGTAATAAAAGTCCTTGTGTATGTCGATCAGCGGCTCAGCGCTTCTTCTGTGACGGTTTGGGCTTGTTTTCGGTGCGAAATTGAGTAAAAGCAACACTAGACCACACTGCGTGGAATATGCAACAACTTCCTGTTTATTGAGCTCTTGTGTAAATCAGATCAGCAGTGGAGCAGATACTGCTAAACAAATATATGAGGCGGTGATTTTTTAGCCCTAAATCTTGAAACTTAGGCTCATATAAATGCATTTTAATAGTCGTAGAATGCACATGATTATCCACAACTATCAATGGGTTTTTTTCCATAATTAAGTTTAGTTCCACAAATCGTTGTTTTGCGATCAAGCGAACAAATCCTCGTCCTGGAGGGAAACTCTATATATTCTGATTTACTCAGACTAAAAATACCCTGAACCGTTAAATAACTTTCCGGCAGAGAGGAACTAAAGGAAGGAAGGCAGGCACTTACTTCTGATGAGGAGTCGCTGGTCCTTGAGTAAAAGGACTGAGTCCAAAACTGCTGCTTCCTCCCATTCCAGACGCCTTCAAGAGCAAAAACACAATCAGAGACGGGATCTCAAGACCAGGACAGTCTCTCAGCTCGACCCGGCCATACGCTTCAGGTTAGGGGCACTACGATTATTTGTATTTATTCATAAGTGATGCATTAAATTGATCAAAAGTGCCACTAAAGACTTGCATAACTTTACCAAAAATATCCGTTTTGAACACTAATAATCAGAAATGTTTATTGAGCAGAAAATCAGTATATTATGATGATTTCTGAAGATCACGTGACACAGACAGACTGGAGTAATGATGCTGAAAATCACAGAAATAAATTACAGCTCAACAGATATTGACATAGACAACAGCGGTTTCACATTGTAATAATATTTTACAATTTTTACAGTATTTCTGAGACTTTCTATGCACACCGTCTTCACTCTGAGAAGCTGGTCACTCACCCCGATCTTCTCGTCGATCAGCTGTCTGGCCATCTCCATCTGCTGAGGAGATCCACGGATGGAGAAGATCCGGACGTTGGGGTCGGTGTTTGGAGGAGGATTTCTCTGCAGCTCCACGTGAGCTCCTGACTGCTGGTTGATGTTCTTTATGGTCTCTCCACCTGAGCAGGACACACACACACCAACAGCATCCCTTAACAAGCGCTGCTTCTCACACAGATCCCTCACATGCTTAAAACGGAATAACTGGGAGCTGTAACTAGATTTCAGGATTTAGGCGGTTAAAAACACCAGCGACAATCAAGCATGAAAGCAGCTCAACATCAGATAAAAATAAATACATTTTAAAAAGATAAACAGATAGAAATATCATGGACAAAATTAAAAAAAAGAAATTAGACCCTTCACAGGCAAACAAACTTACAAAAATCAAATTAAAGAGTGTGTGTATGACAGAAATTAAATTAATTTAATAAATAACCAGTTATAAATATCATGGATAAGCAAAAAATATATATAAATAAAAAGTAAAATTACAAATGCTTAACGCCTGCTAAACCGGTTTAAAAGGTATATGGATGCAAAAGAGTTATAAATGAATAAAAAGATAATCGAAATGTAAAAAAAAATTAACCAATCAATTTCATCAGGAACAAACAAATGTGAAAAAAATACTAATAAAAATGTAAGAAAAAGAAAAACTGGCTCACTAATCAGTCATCTATGCAACAGAGTACAAACAAAAAATAGGATAAAACAAAATTTGTAATAATAATTAAAAATAAATAAATGATGACCAGAAAACTAGATAAGACCTGCTCACTAAACAATGGTTAAAAGCATAAGGACACGAGGGATAGAAAAGAGAATATAAATCATTTAAATAAAAAAATAAATCTGTGCGATGATTTCTAGAGTGAAAGGTTAAATCATCAGCTCTCGGCTGGCGTAGAAACACACCAGAGCCTGGTAAAAGGAAACCCAGTGCTGTCTCCTGATGCAGGCGGCGTGACCCCGACTGACCCGGGCTGAAAACACTCATCTAGAGCGGGACGATGGACTGAGACGGCCCATTACGCCATTGTCACACAAATTTAACCGCTGCATTAATGAAGCCATTATGAGCTCGGCGTCAGACAGAGGCACGGATAAAGAGTTCACGGACGGAGCGCTTTAGTTAAAGGATGCTGGTTAAAGCCGTGAGGCTGCTCCTGGTGGTCTTTAGCCGGCACTGAAAAGAGCGTCTAACAATGAGATGTGCGTCTCTCGCTGAGGTCAGAGCGGGTCATCCGTGCATGTGCACACTGAAATACCATCACTAACTAGTGGTTCTGACAGCTACTACAACTAGTTATTTGTTTTCATAACTCGGTGTCTAAAAGTGAAATGCCCACTGCCAAGAAAACAAACAATAACCCTCAAATTCTTCTCTTGCCACTTAAGTTTAGGTATGATTAGGGATGTAGAATAAGGCTTTAATGTGTGCATAACTGGCACAAATAAACGGCTAATGTTCTATTAATATGCATGCTAACAGCTTTAACCGTAAAATAAAGTGTTACCGTTTCAGCATTGTATTTTAATACTGCAGCTTAAAGTAAATGAAAACTAACTGAAATAAAAACTTTTAAAATTTTAAGATTTGGTTTGATTTTAATGATTTTAAATTTTGTTACAATTTTTGATGCATTGTCCTTTTTATTCATTCTTGTCTTCAAGCTGCTTTTCCCCATTTTCATTTACTTTAAGGTTCTAGAAGGTAGTATCTTAATGTACATCCATCCTAATGGCTCTTTTTCCCAGTAATAAATGATTTTAATTTATGATAATAACCCCGCTATGCACTTCAACTTAAAAAGAAAAAGTGTGAACGTCAAGCGCTTCATTCATCGAATGAACAGCAGACCACCCAGAAGACGTTTTAGCCCATTGTGCTGCGATAAAGAGCTCGAAAGCTCCCTACAGAGTGAACACTAACAAGGGTGATTTATATACGCTGACATTTCAGAAGAGCAAAAGCAGAAATGTCCAAACTGCAAACTCTGCTTTTCTAACACAACAATAAATAAAAAGAGCTTCCTGAGGTGTTTGCCACATTCTTATAAAGTTGCGTCTGTGAATGGCTGACCTTTCCCGATCACAAGGCCACATTTATCAGCTGGTATTGTGTAGGTCACTTCCTGCAGGCCTCCAGGAGTTCCCATGTTCCAATCACCGCGACCTCTGCCGCGACCTCTGGGTCCAACCGGGCCTCCGAAGCCATCACGCTCCTGAAACAGACAGGCTGTTAAAACATCCCGTCCGAGTCGCTCACGATGTGGGACCTAACTCCAGCTGACTCCAAAAGATCATTTAAAGCATGAACAGACATTACACAGATGATTCAACGATGCATATTAAACGGGGATTAATGAACGTCATGAGAAACACAGAAACGGAAGAAACTAGCAGTCATTGAATCATTCACTCAACCATTTTGCCCAAATGACTGATTCCATCAGAAACGAAGCAAGTGACTCTTTACGAGCAAGAATCGTTTGATTCGTTCAGCAACGAAACACCGCTGAGATTCTGATCGAAGTCAGGATTGTTAGGATCGGAGAATATTCAGCTGTAATGAGTCTATTAGAAAATCTGGAATCTGAGGGTGCTAAATTGAGTTCTTAGCCATGCATATTACCAATCAGAAATTTTTAATATAATTTTAGACATATCTTCATGGAACATGATCTTAATATCCTAATGACCTTAACATGCGGGATCATTTCGAAGCGCACAATGTATTGCTACAAATATTCTTGAGCTGCTAGCATCATAAACGTAACCCAATGTTAGCTTCTTATTTACTGAACGCATGCCGTTCACATCGGTGGCGCTCAGTACCTGTGCCGTGTGGACCAGATCATTGATGAGGTGAACGGCGTGCTGACAGCGGTCCGGCTGACCCATGACCTGAGCGATCCGGTCCGGACTGATCCCGTCATCTGAAACAGACACGGATCCGGCTTCATCACTTCAGATTGCATTTATAGGGGAAGATGCACATTAATAAATACATTCAATATGAAAAATGCACCAGATATTGCCAACACCGGCTAATTTTCAACGCAGGTTGATGTTAAGGACAGGAAAAATATGAATATTTTCAGCTCTTTCAAGACTCTCTAGTTTTTTTCCAGCTCTATTCCACTCACGTGTTCCTCTAAAAAGCAAAAGATAATTGTCCGAAAGTAGTTGTTTTTAAATTACAATCACTTCTAATGCGGGCACGTGTATATCATCCTGTTATCTGATCTATCATCCTTAAAAACAGGTCGAGCAAAACCATTTAAGATCTTAAAAAGTAGCAAATCAGCAAATTGAACCAATTCAAAACAGAAAACTTGGTTAATGTGCTACAACGTTACAACCGTTACATTTTTTTAATCCAAGACCTCTAAAACTCGCTTAAGAAAACGCCTACTTATTTGAGTCTAAGAAGCAATGCAATGTGTGACATGAAGAATTCACGAACGGAACTGCTGCTTCGTTCAAGCCATTTCTAATATATTAGACTTGCTATATTTACCACTTACACATGTTTTTGAAAAGAAAGCTGAGAACCCAGTAGTAATCCTAAATCCTTCTCATACTACAAGTTTTTGTTCCTGGACAAATATATCTGCTTTCACGTCATAAGCTGGCCTTTTAGTAAAAAAAAAACACCATACAGTATTCATGATTCATAGCGTCAGTCCATTTCTTTGCAGCCTGTTGCTGACTTTTTGCATGAACACACACACAACACCATCAGCATGCGTCCGACACACACAGATTTGGTAAATCATTTACATACATCCTAAACAATAACGGGCCTAAAAAAGAACCTTGAGGAACTGCAATATT
>NW_025047700.1:5000-22500 GCF_018831695.1 Puntigrus tetrazona | reverse complement strand
TGTATTAAATATTCGCAAAATATCTAATTATTTTAATTTCAATTTCTATTTCCAAGGACAATTTCACAACGCAAAGAATACTTCAAAAACATGCACCGCTAATTACTTCTCAAATGCATATTACCTCTCATAACCATTAATTAAATACGCATAGAATAATACATTCTAATAATAATTCCATAATCAACGATTACTACTTAATTGCATGCATCATGTTTGATATGGGTTCAATTTCTCAAATGTATAATTAGTACGTATTTTTATTAAATATCAGTAAAATATTGTAATTTAGTTTATTATATTATTATTTTTCATGACTTGTTATACGCTATAAATAAATATAAATATAATATATATATATATATACATATATATATATATATATATATATATATATATATATATATATATATATATATATATATATTTGTATTTGACCATTTTATTGTACGATTCACATTTTGGCACGTTTACATTCTACCAGTTCTTTCTTTCCCTCAGAATAAAACCATAACGTTCTCCCGCTCGAACTTCAGGAAAGACATAAACACAGATCGGAGACGGATGCAGATCAGGACGTACCGGCAGCGATCTGGATCTTACAGTTAGATTCCAGCTGAATTCTTGTGATCTGTTCACCGCCTCGTCCAATGACTGCCGGACAAGAAAAACACACCGGTCAGCTTATATCAGGAAAATATCTCGACGCATACGCAGACCAAAACCTGTGTGCATACTAGGAAGAAAGTGACTGATACAAGTCAAGGACAAAGAGTTGCACTAATTATTAGACTACTAAAATGATCCACAGTACTTACTGAATCCAACCATCTTATCAGGCACTTTGAAGTCTTCTGTTATTATAGCCCTAAACAAACACATTCAATCATTACAGCTCTGAACTATGACGAGCAATAGCCTGAGTTTTAATGAAGTAAAGCCCTCACCTTGTACCATGTACCATTGCGCCGAGCTGGTTAGCCACTAAACAGAAGAGAAACACACCAGTGTTTATTACGGACACAGACACACAGCCTGGCAGAAGAAGACGCCTGACATGTTGATGCATTTGTGCAAATGCTCGAAAAAAGGCACATTTAAAAATGCAAAGTTTTGATAAATTGCTGGGGTTTCAAATTTTTTAATAATCAGAAAAACAGTTCAATCTAAACCGATTAAATATTCATTCAATTCAATGCAGCAGATAAATAGTCCAAAAACAGCAAGATGAGTTCATTGGTAATTATTACTACATTTAACAAAAAGTTTTAGACATTCAACGAATTGCAAATAATAAAAGAATAGCAATAGCAGAATGCTAAAACATGAAAGTCATGATTTGGTGAGATGTGTGAAAAGAAAACACTTATATCTATTAATATCCAGTGTGTTTGCACGGTTTATATTTATGCAGGTTTCAGTTAAACATTCACTTGAACTCTATAAGTGTAAGTAGAAGTAGTATACTTTCATGTACTGCCTTGTCAGGCTATTATCATAGAAAAAAACTATATTAAAAAATACAATAAAAAAAAACTAACTCAAGCTCTACTAGTTAACATATGAAAAAAATTCTAAAACTTTTTCTGGCAAAATTACACTAAACTCTTTAAGTGAGTTCACTTTATAAAAGAGTTTCCAACCGAACGGTCAAAAAAGAAAAAAAAAGAAAAAAGTTTTTGTTTACCAATAAGATGCATAACTAACTATTTAATATAACTTTGGGTATTTTTTTTTCCTAAGAAAGAAAATATATTATGCTAAGCTACTTAAAGCTGTCATTTCAAATATTAGCAATAGCTAAAGACAATTTAGGCCCTTGCTTTAATTAAAAAATAAACATAAGAATAAAAATGAAACGCTTCTGTGCAGATTTTAATGTTAACTTTCAGCCCTGTTTTTAAGCATGAAGTTTCACTTCCTCAGCCGTCTCCACGCTCTCCGCTCCTGACGTCTGGGGACTGTTTCGCAAGCGGCTCAAGAACAGAAGAAACCATCGACGGCTCGACACACCGTCAAAGGTCAGCGCTTCATAAAGCTGCACCGATTCTGATATTAATAACGAGCTGCAGTACCTCCTTCATCCAGCGAGCGCTTCTGCCCTCCGTAGCCGTACAGAGAGGCATCGACCACCGGAGACGAGTTGTTCAGATGCTGCATCTGCTCTCCACCCATCTTAGCGATCTGAGATCAGACACAGAACCACGGCTGAAAAGTATTCATACATGTGTATACACACACACACACACTAACGCATATAAAAAGACAAATCAATGGACAAATAATTCTACAAAACAAGCTTGAAAATATTTGAGTCATTCATTCATAAGTACAAAATAAAAGGATTTGCGCTAGCAAAAAAATAAAAAATAGATGCTTTACTATTAAAAATAAAATAAATCATTTGTAATGCATTAAATGCTCATTGCATTGCATTTAAAACCACTGCAACAGGAGTACACCAATAAAATAAAAAAAGTGATGCTAAATATAGGATATTAAAATAATCATCTGTGTGCATACAATTGTAACAATTATAATTATTATGCAATTCTATACTTATAGTAGGGCTTCAAAATTAATCCGTTTTCTAATTGCAATTACAGATGCAACAATTATAACCGTTATGTAATAAATGCACTTATAATATTCTGTGTTTAAGACGTTTTTTTCTTTCAACAGGTTATCTGTATTAGTATCACAATAGCATTCATAGTTTTGTCTTTTTATATATAGATGAAACCAATCCGATGCCTTTGAGGCTTCTTACGACAGAAAAACAAAGGTTTATCAGCATTTTAAGCTCGTTCGTGTAAAAATATGGCATGCGGCTGCTTCAAACAACGTTACGAACATCATAAATCGCAAACACAAGGGAATGACCGACAGTTAAGATGTTATAAACCGTGCAGCTCAAATGCAGGCGTGTCTCTCATTCCAGGGGTTTGTGTTTCAGACAAATGAAAAGATGATGTTTCTCAAGCGATGAAGAGCTGTGTCCGAACGGAGCCTCGGAGAGAAGAGATGCTTCGAACGCTGCCATTTTGAGCAGAAAGGCCGGCGCGGGGCAGAACGAGAGAGACAGGCCCGTCTCCACCTCTTCCCTGCAGCTAAACCCTCTTTCTGGGGAATGCTGGGAAGGAATGCCAGCAATGCGAGCGGCGGGATAAACGAGCGACCCAAGGGAACGACTCCAGCCAAACGCAGCAGAAGGTAAACAGCGCTCGGAGGAATTCAGACCAACAACTGGCCACTTGTTGCCCACTTGAGCCGGACAGCGGCTTTCAGAGAACCACTGTTTAGAGCGAGCCCATGTAGGTCAGTGGAGCGCATTAATTACCCATGATGCAACAAGCTCGCCGAGCGCTCACGCAGATACGCCGAGTCACGACGGGCGGAGGAACGAGAGCGCTCGCGGATTAATGCTAATTACCACCTGCTTTGATTGCTTCAGCGGCGACTAATTAAATCAAACTCCACGAGGCGCTGGTTTCGACTCTCGGTGCAGCGCTGGAAACCCTAAAAATAGGGCTTTTAGTAAAAGATAAAAACTTTGCAAATGCTTTAAAGGTCCTCAAAATACACATTACGTGCATTTTTATTCATTAAAATGAACGTAATTTAAATAAATGTTCACACATTTCGCATCCGGGTCACTTTTGAACAGAAAATACATCAGGACCATCAGGTGTAGAATTTATTTAGTCTTTTTCGTGAATATCAATATGTACAGCTATGAATATGAACCACTTATTTCATTTGAAAGTATATGCAAGTAAAAATAATACATTTTTTGGCTTGAAATTTTTAACATAATGTTGTTTTAGTCAAACTTATATGTTTTATTACATTATTTCAAAGATTTTATATATACACACACACATATAAAAAAAAAATATATATATATATATATATATATATATATATATATACAAGTAAATTAAGTACTAAAACTTGTACTAGAAATGTTTATGTGAGTATATGCATGTTCTTATAAATTTCACAGAACAATTTTCTCATTGACATTGAGAAAATAAATAAATTCTCATTATCTTTTCCAAATTTCCACATTAAGTAGAAAAAAATAAGAATAACTGATGAAGGTCTTCACATGCATCTGATCAGATACGATATGCTTTTAGCAAGACAAAAGAAAATGAAGCTTGATATTCTGTGTGAAATCGATTCAGATTCTGGTTCACATGCATTCTGAACGATATGCATGACGAGGTTAAACACGACAGCTGTCACTGCACGGGTGAAGCTGATTATGTAACGCGCTCGCGTCATCCAAATCAAACAAGCGAGCGCTCGTTTCTATCGCAGGAGAGCAAACTACAGATAAAGTGCATTGTGACGGCTGATAAATCAGCTCCACGGCGGCGCTGTAAAACAGGCCTGCGATTCTGGACGAGAGCCCAGGTCTATTTTCTTCCCCGGCAGCTCAGGAGTCCGGCCTGCGCTCCGACGCCCGGACAAGAAATCCTCAAAGCAGCCACAGGTGGACGGGTCCGAGCGTTCAAGGCCGGGCGGGTTACGAAACGACACGCATGTGCTCAAACATGACCAACACTACATGAGCTCTCAAACATGATCCGACCAAAAGCTGCACACCCCCAACAAACACACATTCTCAAAGCAACAAGGAACTAAATAGCTTCTTGAAGAAAGAGCACGTGGTCTTTTTTATTCAGTTTCAAAACTAAAATTAAGGCCATGACGACAACCTTTTTGTTTGGAGAAATAAATGTTAACTAAAATGAAATATTCACCAATTTCACTCATTGAGACACATTACGGTTTTAGCTGGAAAACATGAAGCAACTATTATGACTTTTGGAGTTGAATAAATGTTGTTGTTTCGTAATAAGTACTTTTATCACTTTGGACTGGTTTTGAGTAATCGTGAATTAAACTCCATTCATTCTAACGCTCCTAATACTAGAGTTACACGTCCTCATCAATACAGCCATACAGCCAGTTAACTGAAACGAAGGTAATAAGCTAATCAGAATTAATCAGATATTTGAGGTAAAGGACAGCTGTTTACATCAACTAATTAACATCCCACAAACTGAAATATTAACCACCGCTACACAAGCCATCAAACTCGGTGGGTTCCTGTAGAAAGCAGAAGACAGGCAGTCTGTGTGTACGGGACCGGACTCGGCTCATTCTGACGGGCCTTAACCGAGTATTGATCCGTCAGGCGCCTCCTGACAAGCTCCGACACTCAGGAGAGTTACAGTGAAGTCATTCAGAGACAGCAACCCTGCATTAACATCTCACACATGCCTAAAAACTCATTAACATTAAAAGGAAAAGCTGTTTGCGAGGCGTACGACAAAAGTTGCACTCTTGAAAACCGCACAAAGCAGCGCTAATACTGGAATATTGAAGCTCAAGTCTGGTTTTTCATGTTATGCAAACGTGGCGCGGCACATGCATGCATGAGCGACGGCTCTGAGAGTGTCTCATATTCTCTCTGAAATACTGAGGCGCGTGTGTCATGACAGCTGCGTGTCTCTGCTCACCGCGCAGCTCTCGGCAAATCAATGACTTCAACAATGAACTCCAACACCAAAATAACTTCTGTGGAACACGTTCAAGCTGACTTTTAACGGCTCGTCTGGGCAAACACACTTCACGCACTACTGTGTATAATCATACCATACTGAATGAGTATTAAAAGTACTCGTATGAGCAGACACGGTGCATGTAATATGATATGCAACGGTAAAAGCATGACTGTAATTCATAAAAGCGCAGATATACTACACGAGATACAATATGTACAATTATACTTATAATGGTCAAAACTGCTCATAAGCATACATGCTATATGGAGTGGAAAAATTATTTACCATTATAACAGTTCTCTGATCTCGGCAGATTTGCATGAAATGAAGACTTTGTTTTTAACTGTAATTGGAAGTATAACACTTGCAATACTTAAAAAGTAATGCTAAAACTAATGATTATTGTTGTATCATTAAATAGTATTGCCTGCAGTATATATGCTCATTTGAGCAACCTTTAATAATCATAATCCTCATCTAAGCAAATGTACTACATGTAATGCACGCAACGGTAAAGATTTCATGATCTGATATAGTATTTCTGTTGAGATGAACATTACTCGCTCAGAGGACAATTATAATCATTTAAAATGCTCATCTGAGCAGTACTACATGTAATGAGAAGCTTTATTAAAACTACTTTTATTACATGCAGTAATGTATGTGATGTATCTGCTAGTCTTTATTAAATACAGTATAGCATGCAGCATTTCTGTTGATATGAACATACTACATGCCATACAGTACTACAACGAAGAAAATGACAAGTACTCATCCGAGCAGATAGACACATAGTACTGCATGTAGTATAAGTGAAATGATCGCTTTTTTTCATTATAAATGCATATATTATTGTAAGTATGAGTTCAGATGAGTACTTTTAATCATTTTACCATTACATATAGTACTGCATGAGTATTTCCACTGAGATAGAGGTGAGTATTTAAAGTACTCATCTGAGCAGATATACGTGCAATACTATAACTGTATAAGCACTTTTAATAATTACAATCATCATTAGACCACTACATAGTGTTGCATGTAGCACTGCTGCTGATACGAGCATGTTTAATACTATCTCAACAGAAATACTACGTGCTCTACCATGATAAAATGATCTAAGCAGATATAGTACACGCAATACTGTATGCAATTGTTAAATGAACACTTTCAATCATTAAGCACCATTTTATGATGTGGTGTAGTACTGCAGGTACTATACTCAAATACCTACTTTCAACCATTTTAGCACATGTAGTATTTCTGCTGAAATAAGGATGATGAGTATTAGTACTATGAGTACACACTATACTGTATATAATGGTGAAACGAGCACTCGGTTCTTATAAGCATCGTTTTACGATTACATGCAGTATTACAGTAGTATATCTGCTCAGATGAGTATTTTTAATACTCAGTCTTCAGCTCAGAAACACTGCATGCAATAGTAAAAAGATTATTATTACAAAAATCACTCATCTCTGAGCAAAAATACTACACGCATTACTCGTATGTAATCACTTAATCGTAACTATTACACACAGAGTATTGTGTAGTATATCCGCTTAGATGAGTACTTAAAACCATTTTAACATTGCATAAAACACTATGTAATATTTTTGCTAAAACGAAGATAACGCGTATTAAAAGTCCTGACGCAACACTGGAGAAACGACGACTAATTATTAAAAGCAATCATTTTGCTATCTCAGATGAGAACGTCTAATTAGAGACGCACAGATTCAACGTTTGATTTTTGCCAATTCCGGTTGTCTATAAGAATAATCAACAGAAAATACTAACAAAAACCTATCCTTTTTTATGCAACAAAACTACTTACTTTACTAAAAGCACTAAAAGGAGCCAAATGACTTTTTATGAATGGGTTGCTGAATCACTGACTCATTTAATTCGTTCAAAAACATGGATTCACTCGGCGAAGAAAGGCCTGCGCTGCTCTGAGACGGAGAACCGTTCTGCTGAGGCTCTCACTGGAACCATTTTGGGCGAAATCAGTCTATATTGCATCTAAAATGCAAGCGACTTCATTTGAAACTCTTGCTAATTGAACGACTAGAAGTGCCGCGTTCCAACCGTGTTCATATTCAGGGAATACGAATGTTGCGCAATGAACGTGGCTTACGTAAATCATCATAAATCACGATAAATATCTTTTTTTCCCCAAGCGGTGCATCTCTACTTATACTCAAAATCAGAAATACTACGCGCAGTACTGTAACCATGAAATGATCGCTTTTAATCGATGTAACCATCATTTCACAATTACGTACAGTATTGCAACAAGTAGTGCGATTAAAATGAGGTGATATACTACATGTAACGGAAAAATTTGTACTATTAATGACTACAAGCGCCATTTTCCCGCTGCATGTAATATTTCCACCGTGAGGTGATTAAGAGTAGGCCTAATATACTAGATATACTGCTTCATATTATATAATGCTCAAGTCACCTACACTAAAAATAGCACAGAAGTAGATATAGTATGCAGCGCTACATGTAGTATTGCAAGTAGTATTTCCGCTATTGAGTATTTAAAGTGCACATATACTACACACTATACTGTGTGTAACGGCAAAACCACAGTAACACTCACTAAAAAGGTCACAGGAGTGGATATAGTACTGCGTGTGGTGTATGTAATGGTGAAAGGATCGATTATGAGCAGCTAATAATAATAAAACGAGAGTTAAGCTCGTGAAAAAGTGCACATGAGCAGATAAGCTACTTACAACACTACAGGTGAAGGCGGAATGATCATTTTAAGCGTAAACTTCATGCAGAAATCCCGCTGAGACGAGGATTAGGAATATTAAATGTGCTCATGCAAGACTCCTGTGAAACGAGCGCGATTAATAACCGTGATCTTCGTGAAGTGTGTGTGTGTGTGTGTGTGTTAGAGTCAAAGTGCAGAGAAGTGAGCAGAAGCGCGAGGCCTCTGAAGAACACACACCGATGAAGTTCTTCTTCAGTCCTGAAACTGCTCCGAGCACATGATCGTGTGTGTGTGTGTGTGTGAGCTTTAACACAAGTGTCACCGTGCACGATAAACTTGACTCGGCTCGAGATCGTGAGCGCGGAGCTCGCCGAGGGAAGTTTTAAGAAGTGTGTAAGACGACAACAGGTTGCAGCGGTCTGTCGCTGCCGTTTTCGGAGTTTGCGCTCGAGCGGAGCGCGCTAAAGTTGCTGTCAGCGTTGTCGGCGCGACGTCGCGCGGTCCGAGCGCTGTTTTGAGGTTGTTGTTGCGTCGTGGCCTTAATCTGTGCGGGTGTGAGCGTGTGTACGCGCGCGTGTGTGTGTGTGTGTGTGTGTGTGTGTGTGTGTGTGAGAGAGCGAGTGTGTGTGCCGGAGTTTTAAAGCTCCTGCAGCACTAGCAGCTAGCAGGCTAAGCGCGCTCAGTCCGGACGCGCGCCTGCAAACGCACGCTCGCGCGTCAAACACACGCTCGCTCGCGCCTCTACCTGCCGCGCGCGGTGAAAGGGGTCCGTGAATCCGTCCTTCATCCCGGTCTGAGCCACCGAGGCCTGTCCCTGCACCAGCTCCGCCATCATCATCATCACACACACTCACACACACAAGCGCATAAACACACACACAGCGCACACTACCGACCCCGGAACAGGAAACGCGCGAGGGAGCACCGCGAGACCTCAGCGAGTCACGAGACTCTGCGAGATTTCACACACGTGGTTCTCGCAGCGCAGCGCTTTATCGCTGATTTAGTAACTCGTTCAATAAAGAGTTCACTTTATAAACGTTACCTGACCTTGCCTGGCAACTCTTTCATTAAGAATTATTTCAATTTTAATTGATTTATTCCTTTTTATGACTGTTTTTGGATTTAATTTATTCTACAAGTTTTTATTCCCTTTATTTATTATATTTTCATAAATTATATGTATGAAATATTGTTTTATGTAGCGCATAACTACGTAATGCATTTAATTATTTCATTTTAATTAAATTTATTCATAAATTGTATTGTTACTTGCATAATGTAAATACAAATATATATATATATATATATATATATATATATATATATATATATATATATATATATATATATATATTATTGTTTTTTATAGTGTTTATATTATTTATAGTTTTTATGTAAAGTATAGTGTTACTATATATATATATATATATATATATATATATATATATATATATATATATATATATATATATATATATATATAATTTTGCTGATTTTGTTACAAAACTACTTATTTAATGTATTTCAATATAAATAAGTTATTTTTTATTTTATTGTTTTTAAATCTTTTATTCTCTGAAGTATTTTTTATTGTATTTATTATCTGTCGAGACTAAATATAACGACTGTGACCTGCCCTGTTATCTTTTTCGTTAATTATTATTTATATTACCATTTATTATTCTTTTATTTTACCTTCACTCACCTCGTTTTCACGCTGAACTGAATTAATGTTAATTATGAAGACCGTAAAGAAACGCAGAGCAGCAGAGGCGTCTTCACCAGACTAGCTGGAATATTATCATTAAAGCCACCCAGCAATGAAAAGCCGCCATGCACGCTTTTAATATATTCTTAATTCTTCCCAGCAATCGATCACTTTAATGGAAGCTGACTATGTCGGTGTGAACGCGTGTGAAGATGAACTCACTCACACATGTGGAAACATCTGAGAACATCTGGCAGGAACTCTGCTTAAATACATTAAAATGGCCACCGATTTCAGACCTGCTTATGCAAATCGGTTTTGTCGGCTGAAAGACAGGCGTGATGTTTGAGGCATGGGTGTGAAACACAGGGCAGACCCTGAACTTATAGCGAAAACGCCTCAGACGCCTCGTTTCATTCAAGAGTGTATATCGTGAGCTGCACAAACCACTTATAAAAGCAAAAATGCATTCGATTTAACAGCGTTTAACGCATTTTGTGCATCAACACGTTCCTCACGCATTCATCTCTAGCCATAATCCAGAAAAGTGACTGCTTTAATGCGACTGTGGATTATTCGGCTGTTCCGACGGCACCCATTCACATCCATTGTCTTGTTCTCCGACAGTCGTTCACCTGCAAGTCATTTGAGCAACGAGACTGAAAAATCATTTTCCCAGACACTGATATTGGTTTTCAAGCACCTGTTGACCTCAGGCGTTCTATCACGCCGAGCTTTCCTGATCTGAGAGAGGGCCGGGCCGGGGCCGGGCCGACGCTGGACGGGACCGGAGGACCGTCTTCTGCAAGCAGTTATGACTGATCATATATCCAGTTTCTGCGTCCGTAATGAGCACGAATCCGCAGAACTCAAACACAACAAACACATCACCTGCTAGCAATGAATTCTGGTCTGAAATACGAGCGTAAGATCATGAGAGCACAGCCGTGTCTGTAGAAATAGACAAGAGTCCGTTATCAGTTCTTTTTATGCCACGAATCCTTAGGATGTTCAGTAAAGATCATGTTCCGTGAAGATATTAAGCACATTTCCTGCCGTAAATATATCAAAGCCTCATTTCTGATCATGTGCATTGCTAAGAACTTCATTTGGATGATTTTCTCAGCGTTTTTATGATCGTAACAAACCAGACATCAATTCTGAAAATTCTTTAAAAACGGTCTTTTATGCAGGGGAACGTTCTGAGCGTTCTGGAGAGGTTCCTCGAGGTTATGAACACAATCATATTATTATTTAATATATCACGCTGTAAGCATTTCATGACGAGTAAGTCACAGCAACTTGTGTTTGTTTTATTACACTACTTCCAAAAATCATTTAGTTTCAGCTCATTTATTAATATACAGTTCTTCACAGAGATCCGAAGAACCAAAGGTTCTTTAAAGAACCATCTCTTCCTTACCTTTTATAACCTGAAGAAGCTGAAAGGATCAAAACTCAATTTTATTTCATTCAAGTTAAAATTAAAACAGTTTAACTAATTTCATCTCTTTAAAGTCATACAATATTCAACTTGATTTTTGATGAATTCCTTTTTGTTTTTAAGTCGAATCATGTATAACTTTAAATATATATAAATATATGCAAAAGCATTTACATGCATGTGTTTGTATATATGCATAATAAATATACACAGCATATATATATATATATATATATATATATATATATATATATATATATATATATATATATATATGTGTGTGTGTGTGTGTGTAAATAAAAACATTTATTTTGTATGCAATTAATGATGATTAACCCTTTGAAAGCACTAATCTAAATATCCTTTAATCAAGACACATTCTCCAGAGAATATATTTCACATATTAAGCCTGGATTCTGTGAAGAAAAACATAAAAATAAAAAGTTTTCACTTAAAACACACCGAAAAAAATACATAATACCTTTTTTTTTTTAAAGTAAGTGGTTGCAAATAATTTATTTGAGCTTAATTGTATTTAAAAATAAATGTTGAACGTCAGTCAGCTAAATCTGTTTATTTGTATATAGCTAAAATAAAAAAAAAAATAATTTTAAAGGGAAAACAAAACAGCTTTTCTGAAGTCCTCTTAATCTTGATCTAAGGACGTTTGTTCTAGATTTTCTTGCAGTGCGATCCGTCTTTAAAAGCAATTAGTCAATTCTTTGCTTAAAAACGCAGTCAAGGGACGTCTGGGGAGTTTTCGGCACGTGATCCGTAGCGCGGGCTTTTATCAGGAGAGCCACTTTCCGTGATTCCTCTCAGAGACTCAATTACTCGGAGGCCCTGCGGTGAAAATGACGGATGTTTGAGCACAGTTTGCCGAGTCCTGACCCGTCCTGCTGTCGGCCGGCCCTCGTCTCTCCTCTTTCTCTTTGTCCAGCACTTATTGCGCACCTGTCCTGTTTCCCGGAGGTGCTGGAAGCTTTGTGAGGTAATAACAGGTAAACGTGCTTGTTTGTGCACTTCTCCCAGCGTGCTCTAACAGGACGGCCTTCCATCCGCCCGATTACAGCGGACGCCCGTGAAAGCTTTCTGTGCAAATGCAGCCGTTCTCAAACAAATGAACACCGCTGGAGAAAAACCTGAGAGCTTCACGCACACTTCCAGGAAATCTTGAGATTATTTAGTGCCTCGTGTCACCGGGAGAGACTCACTTAATCCTGCCGTATACGGTATTACATTTTAAGAGTATTAAAAATATTATTAGAAATGAATTCAATTGTTAAGGTTAAGTGCTTATTCACTTTTTTTTCCAGGAAAATACTTCACATCAGATTCAAAATGACTAAATAAGGCCTTGCTCCTTAAAAAAGGACTAAAACTAATGTGCCACTGTGTTAAGAACCATTTATTTAAATCAAAGATCATTTTTCTGATCCCGTTTGTGGGTATTTTTATTTTTCTCATTTAATTTTGATCCGCTTTTTCACAAGCAAGACTTAATATCAGAAAATGCGTCTTCATTGAAGGATTCTCAGGTATTTACTCAAATATATTAGTAGAAGTAACTTTTTTCAATATGCGTATTTAAAGTTTCTTAAATCAAATGCAAAACGACTAAATATTGAGTGCAGTTTTCAAACACAGGCTTTAAAACAAGAAAAATATCTGCTGCACGATTTGATAAGAAAATCTATTTAATTTAAATGGAAAGCAAGATTATTTTTAGAGCTAAATGTTAATCGTACGATTTTGAAAACATTAAAAAGCATTCAATATTTACAGTGAGATGCATCAGATATATATAAACACACGAGAATTGCTTAAAAGATTTCTCAACTTTCACATATTTACTCATAACTTCATTCAACCGAAATACATTTTGTTACCCTTATGTTTGTTACTTCATATAAAACATAACTCTAAACCCATAAATAAAGCACTCGGTTCATCTTGAAATACATTCATATTTCTCTAAATAATTTAAACGTTTATCCACTCAAACCTCTTAGAAAATTAAATTGCATCAATCATTATCCTAGATATTTTTATTGCATATAATCCAGAAGCGTTATTATAAAAGAAAAGAAACCTAAATCATATCTGTGTTATTTATGCATTAAAGCAGATGCATCTCGATAAACTATATATATATATATAAATATACTGTATATATATCTATAAAAACGTCTGGTATATGAAATAATGCTTTAAAGAAAATCTGTTTAAAAACCAATTTGGAGGCTTTTATGGAGGAAAACAGCTCGGTTTTATTTAGAGACTCTAAAATATGTATTTTCCACAGATGCTGATATTAAGACGATGAGATCTTTATAACATTAGAGCAGATGCTGAGGATCTAAATATCAGCGGTCTCTATATCTCCAGTAAGATCATATATAATGATCCAGACAAATAAAATAAAGGCTCCTCAGAAGATGTGAGATGTTTTGAAGATCGTTCTCTGAGGATCAGTGAAAGTAAAAGATCCTGAAGATCAGATTCTTCCAGAAAACCACTGAAGAATCGAGTAAAGTTGATCTGGAGATACGACTGCAGTTATTCTGATCAGAATCCGTCCAGATCCGACTCCAGAAGCTGAAGCTGGGCGATTACGGAAAGTCCCGGTGATGAAGAGCGATCGATGGAGCTCCTCGGGGTCCGCGTGAAGCTCCGGTAACATGAGATCAGTCATTAACCCCCTCAGATGGACGGCATTAAGCAGGAGGCAAAATATTTCTATTTTTCCATCAATATTTTATCACGTGCAAAGCCGGAAACAAAGCTGGAGCGCCTTTGAAAGTAATGGCCCCATCTGCTTTAATAGATCGGAGAGCGGCCTTTGACACGAGCAGACGTCTGGAGACCAAGAGCAAGAGTCGAATGACTCCTACACCGACACGACAACACCAGCTTCATCGTTCATACGCTATCAGATGATATATTATTTACAGTACACGCCACGTCTGATAAACACAGAGTCAAAGCCGTGCGTCTCACGTAGAAAAGGACAGAGGAAACCGTGCCACGAACGCTTCTTCGATGCAAGACATAAATATCGCTTGTGAACGGAAACCACGTACAAATATATGTGAGGAGATAACAGTCAGATAAATAAACGTATGCATGCTGTATGTGCAAAGATAAATGACAAATAAACCAACAATTGCTCAAAAACATACACCTAGGCGGAGACAGGCAATAAAACAGGTGCAAAACAGACATAGAAAAATAAGTATAGTACTTATAAGTAAATAAATAATAATAATAATAAGCGTGTTTAAAGCCAAAAGAGGCGCATTAGTCTGACTTTATGCCTTAAACAGCCTTTTAAACCAGTCTGATGATCGTAGCGGAGCGTAATAAATCCATGAAGAGAGCAGATATAGCTGTGAGATTATGAGCTCATATCCATCCAGAGCCATTAGAGCCCAAACCTCCAGAGCGTCTTAAACCCCGGGTTCCTGTCTTCATCTTAACAAATCTCAGCTCTACAGCGTTCTCCGGCGCTCCGCCGCTAACATTCGACCCTTAATAGCTACATGTGAGCGGAGGGCCGAGCGGGCCGCCGGGCCCGAGCGAGTCTTGGGTTACTATAATTGATCTTAATGAAGGCCTGCAGAACAAAGACGGAGAGACGCAGGTGACTCTTCTCAGGTTCACCTGATTGACAGCGAGACGCCCAGACTCCTGAAGATCTCAAGAACAAACTGCAGCATCGCTAACATCAGGGCCATCGTATCCTTGCTACGCCAACGAAGCAAAAATACACGTTTCTGGGGTCTGCGTCATTAACATCAGGGCGCTTATAATGAACTAACTGTTAAAACATTTCCGTTATTTGACGGAGCTCGATGAGCTGAACTAAAAGTGAAATGAAAACCACAGAGATGCATGTAAAAATTACACTGAACAAAAACAACATAATTACTAAAACTTTAAAAAAGATAACATGATTATTATTGATATTATTTATAAACAATTAAATAAAAAAAACTGATGAATAATATTGTGTTTACTAATATTTTTTAAATTTGTATATTTTCCATTTTATTTTTCTCTGTAGCACTTTTGCATATACACATACACACAAATATATTTATTATTTATATACATTTATTTTTATTAACTTATTTCAGGTTTAATCTGAGAAATGTGGCGCTTCAACTTAAATTAAAAAAATTAGCCAAATTGCCAAATTAGCTTAAGTTAATTTAATATATAATTTTACTACAATTTTAAGTATTATTAAAATTATACAATACACACACACAAACACACATAGCATTATTCATATTGAATTTTTATTTTAATTCATATTTTATATATATATATATATATATATATATATATATATATATATATATATATATATATATATATATATATATATATGAATAAAAATATATATATATATACATATATACATATATATATATATATATATATATATATATATATATATATATATATATATATATATATAATTTGTATTTCATAAATAGTTTGAATATATATTTTAATAAATATGATTTTAGTTCCCCACAATGCTTTACTTTAGTTCAGTGTCTCATCATTTACACGTTGATTTATTGTGATTTGAACAGATTTTGATTTATTTGAAGAGTTTGTTTTATGGGTTAAATCTGTGCCCTGAACACTGACCCGATCAGAAATGAAGAGAAAGTGGACAGAGCAGGTCTTTGTGTGACGCTGAGTGACGGACAGCAGAGACCACTCTCATGTCTTCCCTTTGTGTCCCAGAATCCCACGGGCTGCCGAGTAATGAGACGTAATTGAGGGAAGGTCGCGGATCATTAATTCACCCGAACGCCTCGCCATGCTTTCATACCTCCACTGACAGGTGGAAGATCTGAGAACGTGAGAAACAGGAAGCCGCTGCCTCCACTTCCTGTGTGCGGCAAACACACACACCGCAGCGGACGCAGAGATCGAGTCGAGCGCATTGCATTCTGGGAATGATGCTCAGCGCATGTCAGTCATGCATCAGGATTCATTCTGGCTCCGTTCTAAATCGTTTTACACCCCCATGCAGAATATGAGAGATGTCAATCCCGCCATCAGATGAGTCCGTCTTCATCAGATCCGGAGCAATGCGTCTCAGTAATGGAAGTGAATGGGTGCCGTCAGAATGAGAGTCTGATAAAAACATCAGAATAATCCCCAGTCCATCAGTCAACATCTGGAGAAGACAGAAGACCAAACTAATCCAGAATTAAGATGATTTTAACTCAAATACGAGTTAAACCTGTGTGGTCGGTCTGTGAGAGGAAAAAGTGTGTTCATTTTATATCTTTAGTGGAAACAATATAATAAAAAAAAGTTATAATCGCAAGATGCAAAGTCATAATTGTGAAAAAAGTCATAATTGTGAAAAAAGTCATAATTGCACAAATAAAGTCATAATTTGAGAAAAATCAGGATTGAGATATACAAAGTCACATTTGTGAAAAGAGTAATAATCGCAAAATAAAACAATATAATCGTAAAGAAATTCCTAAAACTACCATAATTGTCAGGAAAAAGTCAGGACTGTGAGATATAAAGTCATGAAGTCAATCGCCAAATAGTGGTAAATAAACAAGATTGTGAGAAATAGTGATAACCGCAATATAACTGTGAGATAAATGATTGTGAGAGACAGTCAGCCAGATACGAGCGACTGCCAAAATGACAACGAATTAAGAAAAAAGAAAGTAAATGATTGCAAGACGCAGTTATAACCGTGAAAAAACTACTGCGAGAGACAGTCCTAATTTCTGTCAGTTGTGAGATACAATCAGTTCTGCTGTTATAAGGAAAAAGGTTCAATTGCGAAATATAATCAACGGCAAGACGGAGCTGTAACTGCGACTAAACCTCTAATCGTCCTAATAACCAGTAGCTGTCCGCCATGTTTCGACCCCGAAGCGCTTTGTGTTTCTGAAGTCGCACGCCTTGCTCAGCTCCGGGAAGCCAGCTCTCGCCGCACAGAGCGGCAGAAAGTCGACTAATTCACCAGCGGCTTC
>NW_025047699.1:140000-145414 GCF_018831695.1 Puntigrus tetrazona | reverse complement strand
AGCGGCTTATCTACAAGCATAAAGTAAGGATCGAAAACCTACACCGTGAACATCGGTAACACCAGATTTCATATTTGACGGTTAGTGCTTGTTTTTGCAACATGATCGCATCCGTCGTCTATCACTTTGATTTATTTGACATTGCATGCATTGAACAGATAAAAGACAATGTGAGGGAGAATAAATCGTTGGCAAGTACAATTAACACTTTACATCACCTTCAGTTGATGTATTAACTAACACTAACTGTTCATCTAATACAGTATTTATTCCTCGTTTCCGTTAACATTATTATTTAATAAAATACAGCCATTCGTTGTTAGTTCACAGTGCATTAACTGTTAACCAACAGAACTTCAGGCGCTTTTAATAATGTTTAGTAAATGCTGAAATTAACATTAGCTAAGATTATTGCGCTTTAGAGTATAATCCATTCTCGGTTCACTTAACTAATGAAGTAGATTTCCCCATGCACACAATTATTTTTAGGTGTGTATATATATATATATATATATATATATATATATATATATATATTATATGTTGTAGATATATATATATATGTATATATGTATGTGTGTACATACATAACACATAGTATATATGTGTATGTGTGTCTATATATGTGTGTGTGTGTGTGTGTGTGTGTGTGTATATATATGTGTGTGTGTGTGTGTGTGTGTGTGTGTATACATGTATATCTCTGCAAATGTAATTTATTTCCACGATCAAAGCAGAATTTTCATCATAATTACTCCAGTCATGTTACATTTCTTGGTGGTTTGTAGCATTAAAAATTCATTTTACTGTCACCCGTATCCTTACTGAATAAAAATACACATTTCTTTTCACTTGATAAGAAAAAACAATCTTTTGAACGATTTTGCAATATTTTGGCATGAGAGCCCAGTAATAGAGACGTCTGCATGTAATCTTTGACTCTCAGTCTTCCGCAGTCAGGCTTTGCCGGAGCTCACGGCCGGAGTGTACAAGCAGCAGGTAATGAATGATAATTGTCCGTCTGAAGCCAGAGCTGATGGAGATTCAGACAGGGGCTGCTAGGTTTTCATTGGTCTGGTCTGTGGGTGGAGATCAGGATCTGCGCTCGGAGATAAAACATCACAATGAACATCATCCCAGAAGTCAAAGGCGATTTGCAGTGCTCTCTCTCCGCCTCATGAGGTTTTGTGTGAATCTCTGCTGGAGGCACTGTTAGTCTCAGAGAGTGCATCATAGGGATGGCGTGCGTCTTTTTTTTTTTTTCCGCGCTGAGTGTAGAGTCCACGCAGGTCAGTCACGCTTGTGTATTTTTATAAGAGTAAGGGAGCGCTTTAATCGCGAGCGATAATGCATGCTTTTATTAATAACGCGCATCGTCAGCTTCCTCTAAAGAGAAATGTGTCTTTCTGTAATGCAATCGGAGTGTCTTTGTAAACAATAATATATGTCATGTGCTTTTTTAGTTAGAATAATATACACAAGAATGACAAACAACACAGAAGAAGAGCTGTGATTGGTAGAAAGAAAATACAGACAAATAGAGCTATATCTCTCGGTTCATGTACGCTTAAAGACGCGTTGATGGCGTTACCAAAGGCTTTCCATTTCAACTAAATGCTGTTCTTTTTTTGAATCTTAAAAATGGAAATGTAAATTAAAAAAATAAAAAGTATCACCGTTTAAAGTTTTATAAGCAGCAAAACTGTATTTGAATAACATGATAGGTCATGTGACACTGAATATGATGATGTTAAAATACTAACTACTTTTGTAGAAATATAATCAAACTAATGCAGACCAGAACATATATTTCAAAACGTTTTAACACTAGTGACTATTTTTGCCTTTTAAATGATTTTTCAGTGTTCATATTAATACACAGGATGTGTTCATAAATTGGGGACAACATAACAATGCTGTGTTCGGCGTCAAGCAGCTGTAAATCTTTGGATGGGAAGTACGTTTTTGACAAAAGCTTATTGTTTCCAGACCCTGGATGTTAGTAAACCTCTAGTGTAAGTGGCGCGCCGGGTTGTTTTATGCCCCCTCAAGCGCTGTTGTTTTAGAGCGGTGTGCTTTCTCTGAATGAGCACTTGAGGGCTTTAGCTGGTTAGCTAGCTACACTTTCCCCACTAATGTCCTGAAGAAGTGCTTTTATGGAGCTGCATAGAAATCTTTATTATCACAGATGTTTTACAAGGAAGTATTTTTGTGGAGGCTCTTAAAAATGAATGTCTTTTATATTTTCTGTTTGCGGTCATGACTCTGTAGTGAAGGACAAGTCATTGCTAACACTTTACAATAAAGCTTCCATTGATTTACCAATAATCTAGAATTTTTATATTTCTTTGCCATTTACATGCAAACATGAACTGTTTCAATTGTACAGAAATTGCTTGTTATATATATATATATTATATATATATATATATATATATATATATATATATATATATATATATATATATATATATATATATATATATATATATATTATATTTATATATATATATATATATATATATTTACTTATTTATATTTATATTTTTATTTATTTACTTATTTATTTATTTTTGGCAGTGCAAATGTAAAAATATTTTAATCTTAATGGTAATTTTACCATTTACTGATACATTATTAAAACATTACATATTATGTTATATTGTAATATTTATTATATCTGCAATATGTAAAGAACTAACAATGAAAAGTTCTTGCTAATCAACTTTAACACAAGTTTATATTAGTTACTACATGAACTAGTCTAACTTTATTGTAAAGAGTTACTGTATTATTTAATAGACCTGAGTGAACATGAATAGCTTTTTTATTAACTAAGATTGCCAAAGATGAAATCCAGTAACAAATAGTCAAAGGCCATCATTCATTGTTAATAAGGTATTATCAAGTAATGCATAACCATTAAGCAAGAGGACTGATTGTCCATAAACATTTAAGCATAATTTCAGTGCATGCATCTCTTTTTAGTTATTATAGAGGTTCTGGAGAAAACCGAGGTCAGAAGGTCACTGCTGAGTGTGTGAGAAAAGTCCTTCATAACTTCATTTGAGTTTTAATGCAGCCGTGAAACCGATATTTATGTGAAATTGAGTGATGCGTGTACGACCATTTCCTAACCTCCATTGCTTCACATCAAAGTGGCTCAGATCTCAAACAAAAGCCATATTGTGGACTCGGAGCCCGTCAGCGGACGCTGCGAGCGTCTCTGAATCACATGCTCGGTGTACAGACGGCCAAGAGCGCTGTCCCGCCGCTGACCTCTCCCCGGACACTCTGTGCCAAATAACCTGTGTATATGTTTTTTGTAAATTCGGCTATTTTCTATTTGTGACCCTGGAGCTCAAAACCAGTCATAAGCAGCATGGGTGAACTTGTACAGCAGTAGCCAAAAAAATCAGTCACATTTATTGATTTTCTCTTTTATTCCAAAAATCACGTCCCATGAGGATATGTTTACGATGGGAAATCTACAATACAGCAAAACTTCATTTTCGATTGCGACATGCGTTGATAAGGCGTTCATAAATTCCAATTACAAATAAAACGTAAAGTAGTCCTTATGGCTGTGGTCACATTTATTTAATTTCAGTTTTATTTTGGTCCAACGAGAAAAAGCTGGACAGGAAGTGAACTTGAAGTGTTTTCGTTTGTTTCTATGCACCTGAAACACACACCTAGTAGATAAATTCAACACTAGAACTAGTCAACACTTCAGATTTTATTTTTAAAAACATGAAAAAGTGGATGAAAAGGTGTCTTCTTAACTCAGGCGCCATCATAAATACATGAAGTTATGAGAAATCGGTGTGCTAAATAAGTGCAATCTTCTTTGCATACGGTGTTCCCAAATTTTAGATCATTGGTGAATTATCTGCGGCACGCCTTTTGATGTTACCACGCACGCTAGCAATTCAAATATAATGAGCGTAATCACTCGCTGTGAGAAGCATTGCGCCATGTCTACCGACCATCGTATCATTAAAGTAAACCATTATTTAGTTTTCCGGTGGACTGTGAGCTTCATAGCCAGTCAGATGCTGATTTTAAGCGGCTCTTTTCACACTCGTTCAGGCGGCTCGGGAAAGTATGTGGGATTCTGTGTTGTTGACTTTGAGCCGCTTCTATCACGAGCAGGAATCGGCGGAAGAACTGTCTGAAGCGCTGCTCAAGCCTGTTCTTATTTATCATCTCTGAGGCGTTTAGCTGAAGTTCTCGTGAAGTCGTTTATCGGTATTTCCCCGGTTTTAAGGCTGTTTTATTTTTCTGAGCCGTCTCATAGACGAGTTCTTCAGTGTTGTGGATTTTTGGCGTGCCGAGTCTCGGTTCACCCAAAATCTAAATGTTGACCGCTTTCATTCCAGACCCGTTAGGTGCAGCACGTCAGGAGAGCTTCTGAAGAATCTCCGTGCAGCTTTTCCATGCCATGATCCGTCTGATGGCTTTGGAGTGACGTGAGAAAGTGATGGGTGAACTGTTCGTTAAGATGGCATGTGGGAAAAACACTGAGAAGACATTCAGTTCCCTCAAAGCTTCAGAAAATTGATCGATTTTGAGGTTAACTAAATATTTCAAAATGCAACTGATGAAAATGTTAATGGGCTGGGCAATAATTAAAAATTATATCTCTATATTTATCTTAATTTTGATGTTTTTCAACACATTTTATATAGATTCATATGACTCTATCTATCTATCTATCTCTCTCTCTCTCTCTCTCTCTCTCTATATATATATATATATATATATATATATATATATATATATATATATATATATATATATATATATATATATATATATATATATATAGGTAGTTATGTATATCAGTTTAAATCGTATAAGTTTTTTCTGACACTCATGACGTTTATATACACAGTACATAAATAAATGCATGCATACATACTGTTATATATTAATATAATTTGAAATGTACATAAAAACTATTTTTTAAGTATTTAAAATAAACAAGTTATAACAATGATTTATAATTAATGTGTTAATATTATTATTTGAATAATTAAATGAATACAGAGAGCAATTATGAATGAAAAGGACCAATCAAGCTCGACTGATGGCAGGAGGATACGTGGATTAATACTTTATTTGCTGCTGTGTTTGAAGAAGTGCTGTGAGAACACAGACGGAGCTCTATGGCTCCACACACACACACACACACACACACACACACATTCTCTCACACACACACACACATTCTCTCACACACACACTCTCTCTCTTGCACACACACACACACACACACACTCTCTCTCTCACACACACACACACACACACACACATTCTCTCACACACACACACTTTCTCTCACACATTCTCTCACACACACACCTCTCTCTCTCACACACACACACGGGAGTTCAGACAGACAGACACTT
>NW_025047699.1:125000-135000 GCF_018831695.1 Puntigrus tetrazona | reverse complement strand
AGAAAAAAGGTTTTTCAAAATCACATGTGCGTATATATTTTCTTTGAATTAAAGTAACGTTCTGAGTGGTTTGGTTTCTCTCTCTGGTGTGTTAATGGAGCCTGTTTGTGTGCCTCAGTCTTTCCTGTTAGCGTTTGTTGGGCGGTTTCCTTCAGATAATGACATGTCTCCCAGAAGACCTTGGACTGTCTGGAACGGCGCAGTGCGTATGGCCTCAATGGGATGACACTGCATTTTACACCCGTGCACACCAACACCAGCTCACTCACGCATGTTTGAGATGCATGCCACTGATGCTCTGTGCACAGGAGATATCATAGAGAACAACCTACGCTTAATGAACTTTCTATCCCACTGGAAGAGTTATTACTAACTCGGGACCTTTCTTCAGGATTAGTGATGTAAATAACCCTTTCGTTGCACTGCAATACACCCATGACACGCTGTATGTGCTACAGACACGCAAGATTCCTCAATAGATTCCACTTTCCTAGAAACACCCTAGCAACCTTCCAGGACACCCGCAGCAACCGCCGCGCACAGGCTTTTTATTGTTTCTTCTTAAAGCAGTAAGCCAATGGGTGTCATTTCTACCAAAGTCGAACTTTTCATGTCCTTTGAAGTCAATAGATTAAATAAATGCATATTTTTTGATTATTATACATACAAATGTCTTTGTTATAGTAATTTTTAGAAACAAGCATGTGATGAAGACAAAACGTGCAGAATGTCTCGTTCATCCATCAAATGAGTGTAACGGCTTCTTGAGGCTTGGTTTGTTTTGCTCCTATGATGCTGGGTTGCTTTGGTTGCTGTCTGTTGTGTTTTATCGAGTCTTGTTGTAGGCCGTCTCGATCCCGTGACGTCCGGAGGCGGAGCGGCTCCACGGTCGCTCTAATGATGAAGGAACTCATCTTTTCATGTCAACATTTCACGCTTTTATTATATTAATGCAGGGCTCAATTAGTGTAGAGTAGTGCTGGATTTCGCATTCCTTCCATTCGACTCACGTTCGCAAACCGATTTGTGTTCGACATGTTCGAATGCTGCTTCAAAGAGCTCGGCAGTGCTTTGCCACATCCGTGTGTGTGTGTGTGTGTGTGTGTGTGTGTGTGTGTGTGTGGTGTGGCGAAAACTGTTCGTAACACTGTGAATGACTAAGTGATGGTAAATGATGTTAGAAAAGACTTCTGAATTTCTGGACTTTTTTTTTGTTTAATTTATTTTATTTCTTTTAGTTATTTTTTTTGTTACTTTTTTCATGTTTTTATATGAATTTATTACATTTTATTTATATATCTTTAATATCATTCTATCATATTATATATTTTTCATTTTTCATATTTTATTTTGTCATTGTTTGACGCTTTGTATTTTATTTTTCATATTTTTTTAAATTACTATAATCATTTTTTTGTAATTTTATATTTGTTTTATTTTCATATTTTATTATTTTCCATTTTCGTATCTGCTTTTTTTTTTATATTATAATATTGTCTAAATAGATTTAATAAAAATAGTTTTTTAACTTTTCAATTATTTT
Source organism: Puntigrus tetrazona (assembly GCF_018831695.1). Classification (NCBI taxonomy): domain Eukaryota; kingdom Metazoa; phylum Chordata; class Actinopteri; order Cypriniformes; family Cyprinidae; genus Puntigrus; species Puntigrus tetrazona. Next base: position 133,457 of record NW_025047699.1, on the reverse strand, counting down.
ACTTTTTTATTTTATTTATTTTTTATCCCATATAGAAAAATGGCTTATTCGTAATTTTATTTTATTTTACTTATTTGATTTGATTTGAGGCGCAGCTCTTATGTCATCTTTATAAACTGTGCATTAAATAGTTGCTTTATTTCACACAACATATACTTTCAATTCTCCATAAATGTTTTTTTTTTTTAATTTTTTTAATTTTCCCCACTAGGCAAGACTCTGCATCTTTGGCACTGACACAAAGGACAAACACTCTTGTTAATTGGCAGAGCGGGCACAGAATTCTTTCTCTGAAAGAAGTGAATGAATTTTTTATTTCAGTCCATCATACGTTGGCACAGACAAAAACAAAACAAGGTTGCCGTTGCTGTGCAGATTTTTTTTTATTTTTTTGCAGGAGCGAATGAATGGCAGATTGTGTATGATATGAGGCTTTCTTTCTCTGTGTTTGCTGACTGTTAACTATTACCAAGCCGTGTGTGTTTTGGCCGAATCCCAAACTGTTACACACACACACACACACACACACACACACACACACGAGCGAATCAAAAGGCTTGCATTACGACCTGGAGGAGCTCCAAGAACCCCTGCACCTCCGTCTTCCTCATTTACCCACTTTCATATCGACGCGTATTTACATGTAATATTGTCATAAGTTGATAAACACACCCAGATATAGCTGCTGATGTGTGATCTGTAACCCTCCTGCTCTCTCTGGTGTTTAATGGCTAGCTGATCAAAGACTCAGACGCCGCCAGCACAACTTTACTCTGTTTACTTGCCCTAATATCTCTTACATTTACTTCAGCCAAACAGTTATTCATTAATTTGTCCTTTCCCTCCTTTTCTTGACGTGTCTTTAGCACTGAGCTCACAATACACCTGTTTACAGTAACATTCTCAAATACACAGTGGTCTGTGTGGACTGTTTTTCTGAGATCATATATATATATTAGATAGATAGATAGATAGATATAGATGGGTGTTGGTATGTATAATATAGAGATAGCTATAGAGATATATAGATATATAGAGATTGTGTTATTTTTATTTATTTTTCAATTCTTTAGATTTCTAAATAATAAAATAAAACACGTAATAAAAAGACTAAATAAAAAAAAGTGAACTAAAATACCAAACAATATCAACGTAAACTTAAGTTATAAATGTTACATTATATATTAAGTATTGCACAAATACAAAATTAAGAATTTTAGTTTATTATTCTGTGTTTAAATGCAATGCTATAAAATTGCATATTTCACATTAATTTTACCCTTTAATTGTATATTTTGTTGTAATTATTTACATTTTATTATTTGTCTAATTTGTTTTTAAATTTTTACCTTTTTATATTTTATTTTACACATTTTATATATATATATATATATAATTATTATTATTATTGTTGTTTTTTATTTTATTTAATGTTTTATTAAATTGTTTTTTTTATTATTATTATTATTATTATTATTATTATTTATTTATTTTAATTTTTTTGCTGCCTTCCGGTTGCAAGGCCCGAGCTTACAGTGTGATTATTTCTATGATGTTCATGGCTCTATCGACTTTGACCATCACGTCTGGTCAGCAGTTCAGGGTTATTAATGGCTGAGCAGTTTAATGAGTTTTTTTTTTTTTTTTTTTTTGCTCGTCATCTGCAGAAGTTTCCCCAAACACCGGTTTCTTTGGCTCTGTGTTTGTTGTCATGCGTTCGTGTTGTTAATAGAGATTAGTCGCCAAGGCGTTCTGGAGCTTGAGTCATGAACAATAGACACACATTTGGCTGTAGTGTGGGTGAGCATGTCGTTGTGTCTTTGAACACTGATTTAACTCATCAATCAGTCAGTCAGTCATAAAGAACCTCCGGGGAAAACCCTTCCTGGAATGGAGCTCTATCTGCTCTCCGCTGTGTCCTGCCTCCTGATTGGCCCACATCCAATCACCTTCGGAGCTTCTTATTGGCCGACAGCGTGGCTTTATCTCTTTGATCGGTCTCAATTTCTGCCGCTATTGCAGAGCCTGTTTTCATGCAAACGGGAAAGAAACGGCGCTTTGGAAAACGCAGCAGCTCCTATCGCTTTAATCTGTGACCTGGAGAAATAATTCGCTCTGAATGAGGAACGAGCTCGAACGGACGCCGCAGGCTGGAGGAACCGTCTCGCCCGCCCGAGAACCGCGGAGAACTTGGAGCACATGAAGCGAAGTTAAAGCTGCTGTGTGAGTGTGTTTAGAAAAATGACCAAAAATAACAACATTTTTTTGTTTGTTAATATAAAATATTAAGCAAAAAGAATTGTGTAAATATATAATTAAAAATTGTTTGAATATAAGCATAATTTACAATTATTTAATTGACATTTATTTATTTAAATTAATAGTTTAATGTATGCATTTAAACAACTAAATATAAAAATACACGTGTGTGTGTGTGTGTGTAAGTATATATGTGTATATATATATATATGTCTGTGTGTGTATATATGTATATATGTGTGTGTGTGTGTGTATGTGTGTGTATATATATATATGTGTATAATGTGTATAATGTGTGTGTATATGTCTTAATTTGTAGATGTAAATAGCAATTTATTATGATTTATTTACCTACCTCTGTCTGGATTCTGGTGCCATTGTTTTGAAAAATAAAAAATAATAAAATCTTTCAATGAAGCGACTGCCAAATGCATGAATGTAAATGTTGTTTTTAGTTTTTCTGTTCCTCTTACATGCTGAAAAGACTCGCTGGACAGCAACCGTTTCCTTAACTAGCTTAACCAGCTAGGCTAAACTGGTCGTCCAGCAGGTAAAGGGTTTTTGTGTGTGTCCCGTGCCGTTGACCTTGGCATTGACCGCTGGTTTTTTCTGCTCAGTGTGAATGTGAATCTGCTGTATAATGCGTCTGAAGTGGCAGCTGCGGCGAGTCTTTGTTACGTGCTGGTAAACGGATACCGTGTCGCTCGACGCTTTGAGGAGACATTGTTTAACCATCTGCCTTTTGTCCTGAACGGAGCTGCTGCTTTCATACAGGACTCACGGCAGTGGAGCTAACGTGCCATTTTTATCAGTCTCTTCAAAAACATCAAGTCAAATAAGATCTTTCTCAGGGTTTCTTGTTTATCGTGCTGCTTCACTTTTCTGTTTAGTTTCAAGGATGTTTAGAATAAGACAAAACTGATTTTTCACGGCTGCAGTAATAGTAACAAACATAACATATTACAATACAGGAAATTTGATTTCTGTAAAATAACTTTTCTTTTTCTTGTTTTTCTGAATGCAACCCATCTTTTTAAACCATAAAGTAACCATTTCCGCCATGCTTTTATAAGCTACTTTTTAATTGTTTTTGTCCTAGTGTGTATGTGTGTGTGTATGCATATGAGAGTGTGTGTGTGTGTGTGCATGTATGCATGTGTGTGTGTGTGTGTGTGTGTGTGTGTATATACACACACACTAATGCTTATAATGCGTTATCATAATGCTCCCAATATTGTGGCTCCTTTCGACATATATTTTTGCCGATACTGTACAGTGTTCACGCGTGCGACAGCACCTTCTGAATGCTTTCATGAAGTCGCTGACGTGCAGTTTAGTTTGGCATGCGTTGTCATGTGCTTTCAGGGCACGTCGAGTCTCTTTAAGAGCGCTGAAAGTGGATCCAGCCGCTGGATCTGTTACACCGTCCGTCTCGCACAAAGACCGAGATTTCCATCTGAGCAACACAAAAGAAGCCTCATGTATGAAGTGAGACAGACTGCCCGTCCCTGACACCGGAGGAATTTCCAGAAAGACAGACGAGCCTGTGTGTGTGTGTGTGTGTGTGTGTGTGTGTGTCAGAAGAGCTCACGGTGGTGGAAAGGGTTAAATGTTAACGCTTCGACCCTTTCCACATCCCTTTAGAAAGCAATCATAAACCAGCGCACTGTCCGGGCCTGGCTTCAGAGCGCTCTTTCAACCACTGACGTGCCGAGAGTTTGTAAAGCGGGAAAATCAAAGGGGATTGTAATATAGGCCTATTTGGGAGAAAATTATGGGTTGGAAAAATAAATAGACGGCGAGCGAGGCTGGCACACCCTTCGGCCGGGCTTGAGTTTCAGTAGCTGCCTTTGAAAGACGGCACAGGTAACTAGAAACGCACGGAAGGTTTTCTGGATGCGGTTTAGATCTGGTTGGTGGTTAACAGCTCGCTATTGTGTTTGAGTGCGTGCTTGTATGTTTGTGTGCCGCTCGTTTTGTCGGCCAGAGCCGCATTAATATCAGTATGAATATCACGGGGCTTTGTGTACGAATGCATTACGTGGTTTTCCGTGTCACACGGGCTCCTTTTTCCACGCTGCCATGCCAACTATTTACACCAGTGACTCTAAGCCGGTGTGTCGCCATCCAGAGGTGGGCTGCAGGTCTTTTCGGGTGAAGAAAATTCGACGCAGGCCATAAAATGCATTGCGTCCGGTCTTCAGTGTCACTCGATCCTTCAGAAATCATTCTAATATGCCGAGTTGCCGCTCAAGAAACATTTCTGATTATTCTCAGTGTTGAAAACATTGTTGAGTATTTCTTTTTGTAGGATTTGTTTTGAAGAAATTAATGCTTTATTTAGACGGAATGCATTAAATTGATGAAAGGAGACAGTAAAGACATTCAAAATTTTACAAAAGATTTCTTTAAAAAAATGTATATTATAATGTACTGTATATTAATTAATAATAATGATGATAATCTTTTTTTTTTTATAATGATAAAAATAAAAATAATTTTAATTTTCATTATGATCAGCACTTTTGTGGAATTATAATGATGCATAAAAAATCCCCAAATTTTGTGATAACTATTATTGCAATAATAAAAAGCATTTTCTTTATAAATCTATTTTAAAATGTAGTTTATGATACAAAGCTAAATTTAAAGCATTACTTCAGTCACATGATCCTTCAAAAATCAACAGTAGTTATTGTTGTTATTGTTATTATTGTTATGATTTCTAAAGGATCATGTGACACTGAAGACTGAAGTAATGATGCTGAAAATCCAGCTTTGGATTGCAGGAATAAATTACATTTTAAAATATTTTCACAGGAAAATATTTTTAATTGTTATAATATTTCCCAATATTTTTATGAAAAAAATGCAGCTTTAGTGAGACGAATCTTCTTCTTTCAGGCATTCCTAGTAAAATAAATCCTGTTAGGTTGTCAGGTGCATAAAACCAATAAGAGTCCATATTTCAGGCCGCTGTTGCTGTTCGTTAAAAATAACTGCTTTTGTGCAATAAACATTCGCCGAGGCGTATTGACTGCCATTCGGTGCCAAAGCACTGATTTCCTCGTTCTTCAGTTTCCCAGTGTTTTGACTTCATGCGCGCCGTCCGTGGATCTGTGCTCGTTCTCGTGGAGCGTGGGGTTGATGTGTTGATCGTGTACGCCGTCCTTTGAGCGTTTGACCCTATAACATTCCCGCACTGGCCTTATTTTCATAACCTTCCCCCACACGCTTTTATCTGCGATGTGGCCGCGCACCGCTATCATATAGGAAAACTTTGAACTGCATTGTTCATTGTTGATTTGGGATCTCAAATGCTAATCTAATGTAAATAGAAACGGAGCAAGCCCTTCATTTACAGTGGCTATTCTGAGCCTGCTCTCCCGCCCTCGCCGGTGGAAACCTGTGAACTTTGCTGCGGTTGAAGATCTTGTTCAAAGTCAGTGCTTACCTGTTTACAAATGGCATTTCCACAGAGAAACGAAACTTAAATTGGACTTTTTATTCGTCGGTTTTGAGATTCGAGTCTATTTTGACGTCTAGTAGAAAGAAAACGTCTATTTGAATGCGCTTTATCTGTTTGCGTCGGTGCATTTCAGTTGCAGTTCTCATTTTTTAAGCCCGTTTAGATGCAGATTTATTGTTATTCAGAGTCTTTTACTGAAGGAAGTATATTGTGAAGGTTTTTATACATCGCTCGCTTGCATCTGTATATCACAATGCATATATCTTAAGTTACATTTTTACACTTCCTGCATTCACCGAAATGTACAGATTCGTTCCCATCCATATTCCCAAGGGTTCGTTCATATATCCTTCTCCTTGTTTTATCATTGAACTGCACATTTTTCTCCACTTCAGCTGCACTTGCGTACCAAAACGTACAGCTTCATTCCTATGCATGTTTTCTGGAGGTTTTGTTGAAATGGCGTTCACTTGAAAAATACTTAAAATCATGCTGAAAATGTGTTTTTTTTTCCAATTTATGGGGCGACGCAAAAATGCATCCAAATCCCCTTTTGACTCTTAAGTGCACAAAACCAAACAGGAATTGCGAACCTGGCTTTATACGCTGTTCTAAACCAATTGTGCCCGTTTATTTGCGTAATGCAGCATTTGCGCATTTCAACATTTCGGTAGGCACGGCGATATCTATTATTTAAGACGCGTGCTAAGGCGCCGGCTCGTGAACAACTTTTAGCAGTCTGTGAATCAGATCGGATGCAAAGCGAATGCAAATACGAATCAGAAAGGAATGTCGTCCCTCTTGCACCGGTTGAAATATCCAAATAGCTATGTCATATTTGAGTTTCCTCCTGTTGCCTTTGTTCCGTGCAGCGCAGACACGCGTGACGGAGGAGTAATGCGCGTGGAAGATCAAGATGAGAAGATCAAAGGCTGCTATCAGGACAAACACACGAGCGTGTCCCGCTGCAGCTACATTATAAACAGACAATGCGTGTCACGCCGGAGCTGTTATGTGATATGCGTGCGTATGGCGGGCAGGAATGCAGACAGGTCTTTCCGTAGCCGTCATTCAAACATCAAAGCCCTCGCGGCCGTTCTTCACGGGCACGATTATATTTAGAGCCGCTATCTGACATCGGCGTGACGGGATGAGCGTAAACAAACAAGTAGGTCTGAACCTGCGCGAGGATGAGACTCTCAGTGTAAACCGACCCACGCCTGCTGGTCACTTTCTCTCAGTCTCTGTTACTGTACAGACCTCTGTGTGTGTGCTAATAAAGGGTTAATAATTATACAAAAACGTGAAATGAATTTGAAAGGAGTCTCTTATTCGCAACAAGGCTGCATTTATTTGTCACCGTAAATTAAAAAACATTCATGCAGTGTAGGAACGGAGAGCTTATTTATTGTGCTTTCAGGTGATGCCTAAATCTCCATTTCAAAAAATGTGCACTTAGTCACGCTTAAGATTCAAAATTACAGTGAATAATATTATGAAATGTTTTGCAATTTAAAAGAACTATTTTGAATTTTAATTTGCATTAAAATTTAATTTATTTCTGTGATCGAAGCTGGATTTTCAGCGTCATTACTTCACTGGCACGTGATGATTCAGGAATCATGAGCTGATTCAGTGTGCTGATTTGCTGCTCAATAAATATTATAAAGATTATTATCAGTGTTGAAAATAGTTGTTCTGACAAATATTTTGGTGGAAACTGTGACAGATGAAAAGAAAGTTTATCTCTCTCTTGTCTCTCTCTGTCTGTCTCTCTCTCTGTCTGTCTCTCTCTCTCTCTCTGTCTCTCTCTCTCTCTCTGTCTCTCTCTGTCTCTCTCTCTCTCTCTCTCTGTCTCTCTCTGTCTCTCTCTCTCTCTGTCTGTCTCTCTCTCTCTCTCTCTCTCTCTCTCTCTCTCTCTCTCTCTCTCTCTCTCTCTCTCTCTCTCTCTCTCTGTCTCTCTCTCTCTCTCTGTCTCTCTCTCTCTCTCTCTCTCTCTCTCTCTCTCTCTCTCTCTCTGTCTCTCTCTCTCTCTCTCTCTCTCTCTCTCTCTCTCTCTCTCTCTCTCTCTCTCTCTCTCTCTCTCTGTCTCTCTCTCTCTCTCTCTCTGTCTCTCTCTCTCTCTCTCTCTCTCTCTCTCTCTCTCTCTCTCTCTGTCTCTCTCTCTCTCTCTCTGTCTCTCTCTGTCTCTCTCTCTCTCTCTCTCTCTCTCTCTCTCTCTCTCTGTCTCTCTCTAAGGGGCCTAGATGGACACACACTCTGTTACAAAACCCTAGATGGCTCCCTCTGCTGTCTACATAGGCAGCCACTGAAACAGAGTCTCATAAGCGATCTCTCCTCTCTGTTTGTCACATTCTCCCTCTCATGTCAGTGAATCTTAAGGGTTGCCAAGTAAGACCAATGACTTTATTTACAGGGTCATTTATTCACCCTAGTGAGTGTGCACTACAGGATAGCAGACATCTCATGTGCTCAGTGTTTATAATCGTTTCTCTTCATATGTGTGGTTTAGTGTTTTTCTATTGCCGTGTTTTTGCAGTCATATGTAGAACACTCCACTTTTTTGCAAATAGCTTCATTCTCCATCAGTTAAAAAGTTGAGTTTTGCAGTTTTTGAATCCGTTCAGCTGATCTCGTGGTCTGGCGATAGCGCTTTTACCGTAGCTTAGCATAGATCATTGTATCTGATTAGACCAGTAGCATCGCGTTTAAAATGACCAACAAGGATC